>NW_023459959.1:0-45185 GCF_013731165.1 Rhagoletis pomonella | reverse complement strand
CGGAACTACAAGTTTGGTTCACCAGTTCGGGGTTTCCCTACAGGGTACGCACCCCAAGCATGCAGAGCGCCGCTCTTAGAGCGGTGACAACACACACATACATACATAGTATAAATCGCGTGCTGTGGTGTTGATCGATATTCAACATTTGAAAGCAAATTTATATGCCTGGGTGTAGCTAAGTGCGCAAAGATGCTTGCCACAAGTTGTTGATATCCGGAGACGGTCGGGTTCGAATTCCACTGCAGGCAACATGCAAATAAATTTTTTTTTTTTAGTTTTTGTCTGATTATTCTTCACGGATGCCGTTTCAGTACGAACGCGTAATTGAATTGAATATTTACCAATATATGTATCTACAGTACTTTCGTGGATGTTTATAGTAAGATCAATTACGTTTCTATTTGATTTTAATATTTTTTTTTCCCTCAGTGTATATGCAATACTGGCCAAGAAAAGGAGTTTCTATTATTGCCATACGTGCAAATTATAAATCCCGAAAATACCGGGACTGACATTCCTAGTACATACATATCGTCGTTTAAAGTACAAAACCGCGTATCGTCATTCTGCAAAACCGCGTATCTGACATTGGCTGCCAAAAATTTGATTTGCTAACACAAGCTCTTGGCTAAATCCTTATCCATTCGTCCTGAAATATACTAGCCAGAAATGCGATTGCTTTATAAAAAAAAGAACCATTTTGAAATATGAGTGTTTTTACGCTCTAGAAAATAATTTTTACAACTTCACATACGCGGTTTAAACGACGATATGTATGTATGTATGTATATACATTCAAATTTTGTTGTTTCGACAGAAATATATTTCTTTGGTTCGAGTGAAAATAAAAACAAACGAATGAAATGACGGCGAGAGAAATTTTCAAAAATGCTAGCAAACGTCAAAATTCCTAAAGTTGGCTCTCAGCCATGGTTACAATCAAAATGTATTCAACAAAGTGTGATTGAATTTGACATTGCTCTCAGAAGAACCATCCTATAAAGTCAAATTGAAACAATTTTGTATGAATTTTCAATCGATTGTTTATATTTTTTGGCATAATAGTACCTTAAAAGAGAGCCTACCTGTGTTGTCAATCACACCTTGTTTAATACACCTTGGTTACAATTGAAAAGATTCTTTCATAATCTGCGCTTGAATTGGTTATAGGGAGAAAAATTTCAAAATTGTAGTTAAAATTTTTAATACTTATACATAATTTTACTCAACGACTAATTATGTAAGTGTCGAATATTTTTGAATATTGATTAATTATGCATCGATAATTGCATTAGTCGGCCGCCGTGGTGTAATGGTAAGCAGTACGCGCTTTCACTCACTAGCACCTGGGTTCAAGCCCTGGTCAAAGCAACATCGCAAAAAATTTAGAGCGGTCGTCCCTCGACAGGCAATGCCCAACCTCCGAGTGTATTTATGCCATGAGAAACAGCTTCTCATAAAAATACAATCGCCGTTCGGAGTCGGCGTAAAACTGTAGGTCCCTACGCTTTGTGTGACAATATCAAGGCGCACGCCATAAGTTGGAGGAGAAGCTCGGCCAAACACTAACATATGTGTAAGCGCCAATCCATTATTCATTATTAATTGCATTAAATGAAAATCCTTTTTTTATTTTATGTGTCCCTTTTTTCCCTTTTAATAATTTTTGCTGCAAAATATCCCTTAAATAGGGAAATTACCCACAACCTGGCATCACTGGCTTTCCATTTGGCCTCAGTTGACACAGAAGAGAAACAACTGACGCGCTTTGTTGACCTCGGCCAAAAACCGCTTAGGCGGTTACAGCGCCGTATAAGAAGAATAAGTGAAATGCCTAGAAGAAGGTTGAAGAGTCTTTTTCCTACCCCTATTTACGGCATTATTTCGATTTCTACTAAAGCTAAGAGTTTAGGTGTGCAGTAAAATTTTATGGAAGTCTACTTGGGACCTCGAAAGCCTTGACAGCATTCTAGTAATATGAACAGATCTTCATTAACAGAGGAATCCTATGGATTTGTGCGGTGGTGGAGCGATCACGCAATCAATAGCTTGGGCAATTTACTTACCAAACTTCAAAGAACGATTGCCATGTGCTGTATGTGAGCTTTCACTAGAACACCTGGGACTTCTCTGGTGGGACTGCTAAACCTACTGTCTTCATCCACGGGGTGACCTTTAAGGCCAAGTGTAGACTTGAAAGAAATAGCTGCTAATTTGGTGCAGTACTGTAGACAGAGATCTAGACGTTAATGTCTTTTTGATGCCACAGAAAGTAAGCCATCACTGGTTTCGCGGAAGAGATACTATTGCAAAATTTTAAGTGCCGGCTTAACCTCTAGGCCCGGGCTTACATACTGTTTCTGTTTCAGGATGTGGAGTCTATATTCAACAGTATGCCATGGACTATGTGGCTGAATATTGGTGAAGAGGTAGGAGTTTAAGTGTTTGTAGTGACAGCCAAGCTGCACTTAGGATATTGGCTGACTAACTAAGTACTTCCAAGCCTGGGCGGCAATTTTGGGAGCGCGTTGATTTTTGTCAGTTTCGACAAAAAATTACTAAATCTACTTATGAAAAGATTTACGTACCTGCAATTGTCTATTTTGTTCGGCCGTGAGCCGAGTGCCGCCCGTTGGCACGGCTGCTGCACTCGAGGTAATCGAAGCATTTGGCGATGGATGATCCTGATCAGTTTTTCGCACAAACTTAAGCATATCTTGTTGATGCTGCTGCTGTTGCTGCTCCACCTGTTGCTGGCGATACTGCTGTTGTTGTTGTTGTTGATGTGAGTTGTAAAAGTATTGCGGATTCGCGACACTGCCTGTTAGTCGTGTGGGTTGCCGCTGCGAAAGTGTTTGATGCGTTTGCAAGTAGCGACCGCTGCCACCAGGTAATTTCAGTGAATCTGGTATATAGACAGGCGACAGTTGCGGTATATCCGGTGGATATTTAAGATTGAAGTGCGTTGTATCGAAATTTGACGTGGTTTGATGCTTATTGCCAACTGCGGACGGACGTTGGCCAAGCAGGGTTTCCACACTTTCAGCACCGCCGCCGCTGCTACGCAAATTACTTATGTGCTTCAATATGCCAGCCTGGTTACCTGCTGGTTGGGGTGGCGGCTGATACCGCGGCGGTATGGAGTGTGCTGGTGCCTTCAAATGATCGGCGGCCTTAAGCGCCTGCAGATTGTATGCGTTGCGCTGTTGCTGTAAGGTGACGGAATTAGTGGACAAAGGTGCGCTGGTAATTGTGCCGTCACTTTCGCTACTCAAATGCTTCGATGTCGCCGGCTGATGGTGGCGATGATGATCCTTCACGTTATTCGAGGATGTGGGATGGTGCTGCTGTGGTTGTGCGGCTTTTGTAGTACCGCTGGGAGCGATAGTTGCCTCCGCCGCGTGCTGTTGCGAGTGATGATGGTGTACGGTGGCAATGGTTTGAAGTTGGTGTGAAGGCAATGTGGAGCTGCTTGAGTATTTCGTAATTGTGTTGGCTGATGGCAATACCGAGGAATTCGTCGTCACGCTTTGCTGTTGCTGTTGCTGTTGCTGCTGCTGATGATGATGTTGCTGTTGGAGTGAGCGTTGCGTTGTGCTAGGAGCTGGGAGCGAGCGACGTGATTGTGGGGCTTGTAATTTGCTAGAAATCGCAGCAGAAAATTGCTGTTGTGTTATTTTGTCGCAGTCGTTGCTATGTGATTTCGGGTTATTAAGGGAGATGGCGTTGTTATTGTTGGTTGTGGTGGTGTTGGCACCAGCTGGCAGAGTAGACACTTCTATGTTTTTTGTTGTATTTGTACTTAAAAACTTTTCACTCAGTTTGTTTATGGTATTGTTATTTGTATTGATGTTGTTGTTGTTGTTGTTGTTGTTAGTAATACCAGACATTTTATTAGACGTCTTAGTCATTGCTTTCAAAGCAATCGTCGTTTGTTTACGTTGTAGATGGGTATTCTTGACCCCAATGCCTACCAATAGTCCTCCGCTGGTTTAGACATTTTTAAGTAATTCTGATAAAAGGAGAGAAAAATTAGATTTAGCAACATTACCACATATTAAATCCGTACTAAATTTATGAATCTGAAAATCCGAGAAATAGTCAACCAAAAATAGAAAAAATGCATGCAATTCAAATTCTCGCATTTTTGTATCAAAAATGGCATAGTACCATATATATCAATTTCGTATTTCTTTTCACACTTATTTTAGAAATCTGATTTGCCCCTTTCACTTCCTGTTTCAATAACGTCCGGACACAAATTTCGAGTACAAATACACTACCGTTAATTCAAATTAAAATTTCCATTATTTTGCTCTCACAAGTACTTTTTTAAACTTCTCATTTTCGTTGTTGGTGTTTCCGACAGGGTAAAAGTGTGATGTTACGCCGAAATGGGTTTGTCTCCAAACTAAATTTGACAAGGGATGACGGAAAATCGTTCCACATTACATCACTTCTTTAAACCTTCTAATACAACAATTTTTTAACTTATCATTTTTGCCGATAAAAAATTAAAAGAGGAAGATTAACGTATTACCTGCTTCTGAAATAAAAAAGGACACTATGGCATTTCTAATAATTATTAGTTTTAGTTTTAGTTTAATTATAATTAATCATCGACGAAAATCACATTACCTAAGATAAATGAACATAAATTAAGGACAAAAACTCGAACCAGACAGAAAGCGAAATGACGCTGAAGATGGCACAATGCCGAAACCGGTTTGTCTGCAAACCAAACTTGACAAGGGATGATGGAAATTCGTTCCAAAATAAATTAAAAGAAACTTCCGAACGTAACTTCCACAAAGCTAGGATTTGCACAAATGTGAAAGTTAGTAGGGGTATTCTCTGAGTCTTGCAAAGCCCTTGCATGGTGCACAGATTGCACGGATTGCACGGTAAAAACCGGTTTTCGTATGGGCAGCTTTGCAAACCGTGCGATCCGTGCACCGTGCAAGGGCTTTGCAAGACTCAGAGAATACCCCTAGTGTGTTTGTTCGTTACGCTTTAACTACTCAAGCGAGCATCGTGAAATTTTGCACACTGGTGTCACTTAGCCTGCCGTATATTATAGTACAGCCTTTATCTCGATTAGACAAGGGGACGTGGCACATCCCATACAAATGGGAGTTTTCATACTGCATATCCCTGGAGGTACATATTTGTGGTACCATAGATGCGCATGGATAAAAATGGACGTTAGCGGAGAGAGCAGCGTTGCACCTCACATACAGAACTAAATGTAAAAAATAAAATTCAACTTGAATTAAAGGAATTAAGTATTTGAAATATTTTATTACAATGTGGGTGTCAGACGAAAGATGTAAAGAAATCTTTTGTTTGAACATTTAAAATATTTTTTAGGGATTTAGAGAGGGTTCCCACCCATTAAAATATTAAACTTAATTTAAATTATTTATTAAGTTATGTCAACTATTAAAATATGGCTATAAATCAAAATGGTTTAGAAAGGCCAAATAACATTTGAGAGGGTTGCCAACTGTTTAAAAAATCGAATTCAACTTGAATTAAGGAAATTAGGTAATTAAAATATATATAACAATATGGGTGCCATATGGAAGAGTTATAAGAAGGTTGTAGTTTGAAAATATTTGGAGGAGTGCTGCCACCTGTTTTAAAAGTCAAATTTATTCAAATTATACAAAAGTTGAAATATACTAGAATAAGCGTGCCAAACGAAATAGCGTTAAAAAATGTTCAGTTTGAACATTTAGAACATTTTTGAGCTGTTTGAAGACGGTTGCCATCTACTTACAAATTCCTATTTAAATTATTTAATAAGTTAAATGAATTATTACAATATGGGTATCAATAGAAATGGTTTAAAAAGCAAAATTTAATTTGAATTAAGGGCATTAGGTAATTGAAATATGTATCAAATCTTAGGCGCAAGACATTTAAGAAGGGTTAATTTGATTCTCCTATGTTTTTGGTTAAGAGTAAGTTTGTTAAGTTTTATTGAAATAAATTACACCTAACGCTACACGTAGAAATTACATACGTAGGTAAAGTGGGTGAGAGAAAACTAGTAAAAAATAAAAATTTGGAAATTAAACTTTTGTTAAGTGTTTGGCCGAGGTTCTACTCCAATTTGTGTTGTTCATATTGATATTTCTACACAAATGGAAGGATGTGCGGTTTTGCGCCACCTCCGAGGGTAAGCGCGACTTTGTACAGTGGGAAATTTTCCACTAATTTTGTGCAAACATGGCTGGAAGAGTACATTTTTTCCGAATTAAATAAGTTTTTTTAAGTACTTGCAACGGATTTTACAAAACATTGTCTAACCCCGAATTAAAAAAACTATTAAAATTACTAATTAATTTATAATTAAACTAATTAAAAATATATGGCGTATATTCATAGCCGAAATATGTAAAGTGGTCTCTAAAGTTAGTTGCAACGTTTTTGACAGATATTCCATTGAAAATTATGTCAGAAAGCTGTAAATTCCTTAATGGCGACTTATATTTCACCATGAATATACCCATATATATATATATTTTTTTTTTTTAATCAGGATTATGCAATTATTTCTAAAATCTGTCCCAAGTACTGAAAAAAGTCGTTTTTGAAATACATTTGTCGCTAATTCCTCACTGTGCAGTGGGTTTGATCTTCTTACAGGCTTACACTTTTTTTGTTCAAACCAATACAAACACTGAATTCTGTTGATCTGATGAGGTTACCATAGACCATAGCCGAGAGCTTCGTCTATTTGGGAATCATCATTAACAATAGAAAATCTTTTTTGCCAACAAGTAAGCAATTGGGCAGTAAAGTCTAGCCTTGATGGACGAAAATTACACTTTATATATAAATCTTTCATTATTTAGATTTATGGTGAACCGCTGCTTTTATTTTACTTTAAAAAATTAACATTGTATCCTTTATAAATACTCTAAAAACGTGATCGGAGTTAATATATTTATCACATATTATTGTTGGTATCTAAACAAGTAAGTTTACGATATTTATTAAAATACTACATTAAAGATGATGTTTCTTTTAGTAGAAAATTTTTAAATTGTTGAGCTACAAAAAAAGGTACCACTTTGGACTTGCCATTGCCATTCGCGGTTGAGCCTTTAGCATAAATTAAAAAATTTAGCTGCGGGTATCTGCGCGTTTACTTTTATTTTAAACCAGTAACCCTTATATATAGCTTAGTTTTCGTTTTTGAAATCACCGTTACGTGGTTTTCGTCCGATTTAAAAACTTTTCAACAATGGTGCTTAACGAAGCTAAGCGCAATGTTTGCACTAAATTTGGTCTATATTAATGAAGTAGTTTTTGAGATATATACCACGCCCATTTTCCTAATATTCTATGAAAAACCAAATTTTCGCTTCGACGATTTTTATCCTATGTCATTAAGTAACCCCCCAAGTTTTAATTTTTGTTGAGATTAAATGATATTTTGAGTATTCAGTCCGTCATATTGGATACGCTATTTCGAGTTTTTAAAATCTGGCATCAAATTTGTAATTAGTTTCAACTTGGTCTTGATTTTTGGCCAGTTTTTTTTTGCTATATGAAACCCTTGTGCGACATTAGGGAAATGTATCTTCGAACTGTTCAGGTTCGTCAAGTACTTGAACTTATAAGTAGTCTATAAATATGTACTTACATATGTATATATTGCACTGTGACCTCCTCAACCAACACCTGAATTTAGACTAGAGTTATTTTTTTTTCAACATTTTATTTCCTAAATTTATTTTAATGTACATAAGTATGTATAATGCCATTTAATTCACTGTAAATATATGTGTTTAGGAATGTAAATTAATGGCCATGTAAGTGTGCTTAAGTTAAATTTTATAAAAATTGTATGTGCTTCACGCTTTGCAATTGAAATAACTATCAAAATAAACATTTAGTACCAATTTCAAACACATAAAGCCCTTACACACGAATGAATGCAAACAAATTAAGAAATAAATTTGGAATGTCGAAACGAAAATTACTACAACATTGGCGTAAATGCAAATTTCAAACCTCGCCTCAAGCGTCACTTCAGTATGATTTTATTTATTTTTTTTTTTAAATCCGATGGCTTATTAAGGGCAAAGAAGAGGAGAGAAAGAGCGAATGTAGAGCGAGTAAAATAGAAAAAATATTAACTACACACCATCTTGCGAAAGCGAAGAGTTAGTAGGTAAGATGGTTTTTATGACCCAATTAGGAAGAAAAACAGGTCTAAGTAGTCAGAAAGGGGAAATCATCGATAATTTGGTAACTATTACATACACTTTTTCAAGATACGCCATAGCAAACTTAAAATATCTGTCTTCTTCCCTTATTGATTGGCACAGCAGAAGGTTAAGCGATTTTGGCCGAATCCAGTAAAGAATGCTATCTTTTTAGCTTCTAAGGCAATTGACATCGATTGCACTTTTTTCAATATAAGCAACAACATTTCAAAAACATCCACACCAGTTATTGTAAGTTGCACTTCTTATATATACAAGTAATTTTTAAGCAAAGAACAAAACCGACTTCAATTCTCATATGAAAAAAAAAAGATCCAATGATCGGATCTCAACCAGATTAATACGGGATCACCTCTGAGACACTACCTTTCCGATCCGAAGAATTATCGGAATCGGTTGACGTGGTTCAAAGTTATGCATAAAAAAAAATATTCCGATGAACTGATAACCTCCTCCTTTTTTGGAAGTCGGTTAAAACAGCCCCGAACCAGTCTAAAAAAAATGTCAAAAATCAACGCGAATTTTTAGCCGGTTGAAACTTGAACATACAAAATGCAGACAAAATGTTCTAAAGATTCAGATTAAAAAGTTGAAATTTTGGCGAAAATTTGTTGAATTTTCCTAAACTTTGTATAAAGTTTGAAACTGTGATTTTTATGGTTTTGGTTAATAAATTTGGGGAATGAAGGGGAAGCTAAGGGGAATGAGGACACTTATGACTTTTTGTAGGACTAATGTCCATTCCCGAGAGCTCTCGCGAGTGCGAAAAAAGTTCGACCCAAGGTGCTTAAACCTTAGGCTCGCAAAGGCAGAGCAGCAGGTGTGGAGATGATTCCACCTCATCATCCTCCAAGCAGCTGGTTCAGTAAGGGTTATCAATGACGTTCAGCCTTCGGCATGATTACCAATCACACAGTGACCAGTAAGCCCTCCCACCAATAGTGAGACATGCGGTCTACCCGTGGCCAGAAGGATTTTGCAACCTTGCATTCCAGGGTCTTCGCCCAGCGCTCTTTGAGCTGACTAAACGCTCATCTGTTCCGAAGCAGACCACCCTACAGACCACAGGGGAACATCCAGACCTTCCCTATCCGGAAGTAATTCCTTGAGTGTTTCCTGTCTTACGAACTCATCGGCCATGTAGCTGCCAGTGATTTCGCTGAGACCGGAAACCCAAATAAGCTTAATAACGAAGTAATCAGATGCGGTCGATAGGGAAGTCAAACACTCCTTCACCGTTCTCGGCGCGCCGTCAGGAAACCAAGAGCCCTGATAGCTACTTGGCTGTCTGAATAAATATTCACCTCCTTAAAATGTGTTACACTAAAGAGCAACCAATCCGAAGCCTCTTTTGTCGCGGCCACCTCAGTCTGGAAAACGTTTCAGTGATCAGGTTGATGGAGAGTTCTGCGCAGAAGACACCTCCATCAACCTTTTCATTAAGCTTCGGTACATCTGTAAATAAGCTTACAGGGCGTCGATTCCGGATAGTGCGTTCCACCCGACGAGTACCCTATATAATAAAATTGGCTTGATTTTGGATTCATAAGCCAATGAACTACCTTCGTCGAGAGGTCCAGCGTTTGCCAATGGCCCCTCTACAACAGTATTGAGGCGTTCTTGACTCTTTCCTCTACGAAAGCTTCCGGGAAAGCTGTCAAAGACCAAGCCCAAGACCTTCGCCATGTAAGAGAGCCTTAGAAAAAGACCACCCGTTAAGGGAAGACGGCAATTCGGTATTTTATACCTCCTAGTAAAAAAACAAGCTCCGTTTTACCGGGATTTACACCCGCCCGCAACTATAAGTCCAGTTCTCAACTAAGCTCAGGTAACCCTGCATAAATTGAAAGTTTCCGGAAATTTTCCTTTTGTTATCAATACTATATCATCAGCATAGGCAACCACCCGACAGTCACTTCTTTCCAAAGCCACTAACAGATCATTGATGGCAACGACCCAAAGCAACGGCGACAGAACTCCACCGGGGTACATCTCCGCTCACACATCTTTGGATTGAAGTGCAGCCCCACTCTGCCCCGACAGTTCTGTTGCAAAGCAGGCGGTAAATAAACCAGACAAGGCCGGCTCCGACCTCTAGCTTATTTAGGGCGTTAACTACAGCCTCTGGCAAAACATTATTAAAAGCCCCCCTCGATATCAAAATTCTCTCCCTTGCAGTAAGCATGCCCTTGCAGTGAGCATGCTGAGAAGTCCCGCCATGGGAATGAACACCACTCTGACTACCCTCCAAAGCCCCGGAACATGACCCGTAGCCAAACAGCCCTTGAAAATAGACACCAAACAGCTGCACGACACTTACGGAGACTTCTGCAGTTGGGTTGGTATTATGTCGTCTAGGCCCGTGGCCTTAAAGGAAAAATAATAAAAAATAATTTAGCCTGACATTACGAATGTTAAAAAAAATCACGTGATCATTTGTTTGAGTCACTGTACATGAGGATGCCTCAGCAAAAAGTTGCGGTTTTTCCACCTGAATTATAAAATTGAATATACATATACTAAGAGATTCGCCAAAACATTTCGGTAGAGTACTAAGGTTTATGTGAGCTGGACCGATTTGAAAATAAATACAAAAATCTCATTATTTTGATTCTGTTGTAAAAATCAAAAAAAAAATGTATGCAGACCTTTTAAGTCTAAACTCTTCTATAATTTGAGGAGATTTTTTGGAAAAATATTTTTAAAACAAAATTTTTTTGAAGGTATTTCTTATTGCTTTTCCGAAATATTTCAGCGGAAGCCTTAAAAGATATTACCTTTTATAATTCCCAAGGAAACAGTACCGATGTTTTTTTGTATGGAAAATGACTCACCCTAATGCACATATATATGTAGATCGAAATTTCTTCTGGGCATATCTAGCCGAACCATACACACATATCGAGCCCTAAACGCCTAAAATCTTTTAAACGGGATCGTAACAATGAGATTTTTGATGCTCTTTTTTTACTTCTACTTTCTACTGAGATCCCATAAGTCTAAACCAGAATGGTTTTGGTTCAGTTACTCAAGTTTTTCGCAGATCAATCTTTGAAAAAAGTTAAAAAACAGCATCAAAAATCTCATTATATCGATTCGGTAAAAATTTTTTTATATTTTTTTTTACATATTTTTATGCAATTTTTTAAGCTTAAACCGTTTTGTAATTTGAGGGGATTTTTTCAAAAAACATATTTAAGAAATTAATTTAATTCATAAAAAAAATCAATTTTTGGAGGTATTTTCAAATCTTAATATTGTTGTGAAATATTTTGGTGAAAGTCTTAAAAGTTATTTGTTTTTGTTATTTTTTTTTTTTTGTTTTGTTTTCTTAAGTCTTAAAGTATAATTGATTTTATAATTGCAACGGACAGTACCGATTTTTTGTTTGTTTGGGGAGTGATGTTATCTAATGTACATATATACACATGTCAGTATGTATAGTAGCTACATACATATATATATATATATATGAGTCTTCGTAAATTATACATACTTATGTACCTACATATTACTATCAAAAGGAAAAGTGTTACACTTCAGTGAACGTCTACTGAAGTTGTCGTGCAACTTTAAGGCGGCATGTATGTACTTACATATGTACATATATACTTTTACATCGTATATGAAATGTCATTAGATTTTCGTCGCCGATAAAAGCATTTCAGCTTTCAGATTTACCGCCAAGTTGGTGCAGTAACATACATATGTACATTAGGGTAGTCCATAAAAAAATCAAGTAAACGATTTGGCTTCAGTTTCACCCCTCAATTGGTAATACCACTGTCCCAGGTATCACATTATAAATTTTGGTCCCGATTGGGGACGGTTAAGGCGTGTCGCACAGGGGGTAAAGTACAGATTCCTCCATAGAGACTCAAAAACTTTAAGTTATTTTTATTCATCTAATACGAAAAATCGATACCACCATAGTCGAAGATATCACTTATAAATTTTGGTCCCGATTGGAGTCGGTTAAGGCGTGTCGTAAAGGGGTCAAAGGCCAGATTACTCTAAGACTTGACTCTAGAGACTTGACTATAGTAGCATCGACGTAGGAGTTGGGGCTTAGGAAATCTGATGTAAAGGTTTGCTTCCTACATTTAAGAATCACCCTAACGTACATATGTATATGTATAAAAACCTATACAACGACGTATGCGGCTACACGCTCAAAGCCAGTAACAAAATAATAGAAATCTTGTCAATGGATCTAATTTCGTATAGTATAACTCGCATTAAAAAAGAAGCACTGATAATATATTTTCTCTGCCGATTGCAGCGGCTTCTTCGATGTGAGAGCACTAACAATTTAAGGTGATTTGGAAAGTAGCATTGAGTTTTCGTTTGTTTTATTAAACTTTTTTTAAAATGATACACATTCATACGTATTAAACTTCTTTTCGTTAGTTGCACTGTACATTTTTATTAACATTTACATAATATGTTGAATCTGGTTAAAATTTGAATGAAAGATTTGATAGACTTGTTTTGTTTTAGGCATACATATGTTTGTATGTAAGTAGATACATATTTATACACACGCTATGAGCCGTTTGAAGGGCAGTTAATTTTTAAAACCTACTTGAGAAAATGGCACTATGACAATTTGCACCTTATCTAAACTTAGTATGTTTCGTTGGGCAATTGACATTTATATGTACATACATACATATGTATGTACAAATGTTGGTGTACTCATATACTATATCTTGCTATTGTATGTATGCTTTTTTGCAACTTCACAATTTTTTATTTATTTTTTTTTAAATCCTTTAGTTTGCATCAGCATGCATTTAGAAACTACATAGTAGGGCTATTCGCGATCCGGTGCAAATGGCCTAGCATCATTGCATTGCAAATTTGTATTGCAAATAATTTGCAATACACAAACAAAATACACGCATTTGCATTTGTCATGGCTTGACAAATTTGCAATACCTAAAATCCATAGCATAAAAATGCTATGCATTGCATTCATAAACAAAACCAAAGCTGATGCACAAAAATTGTTTTGCAAAAGCTTTACCATGACAGTTTAATAAAGGTCGCTCACAATCCATGGCATATTTCTGCAATTGCATAAATTTGTCAGCTCTTATGCACCGAATCGCGAATAGCCCTAGTATGTTAGAAATGATTACTTTCCACTGTCACCAATAGCTATTACTATCTACTTTTTCACTTCACTTGCTTTTAGTTACACAAAATACAGATTTTCTTTGGCAGATGCTTGACATCGTTTACCTACTAAATACATCCATAAGTGTTTTACTTACATGTACATACATTTGTAGTAATGAAGAAGTATCTGCCACATAGAACGCACTAACATAGGCGTAGAGTTTCCAGATCTCTCTCTCTCTCTCTCTGGTTCCAACTCACGCACGATCGGCGACTTTGCAACTAAGAAATTTGTATTAGGGGTATTCTCTGAGTCTTGCAAAGCCCTTGCACGGTGCACGGATTGCACGGTTTGCAAAGCTGTCCCATACGAAAACCGGTTTTTACCGTGCAATCCGTGCAATCTGTGCACCATGCAAGGGCTTTGCAAGACTCAGAGAATACCCCTATTGTGACAATCTAATTTCCCACACTCACAGATGCACGCATACGCATACACCTAGCGACTTAGTGAAATGTAAAATACATACGAAGATGTTTTTATTTTTATTTATTTATTTTTTTCCGCTCTCACTCTCTCAATTTTAATATTGCTTCCGGTTTTGGTTTTCTGCTATGTCTACGCAAACAAACAAAGCCATTCGTTGGTATATCAAAATATGTCTTTAATCCTTCAATAAACTGAAACTTTTATGCAAACTAACTTCTTCAATGTTAAGTAAAATATTTTTTTTTAGTATTTTACTATTAAATTTTCACTTTACACTTAAAGTTTTCACTGAAAATATCTGCAAAGATCAATCACTTGAGCGCTCAGAGCAAGCCAACAAATTGAATGCGAGCAAATACATTTTTACCCTGCCATGCTGCCAGCTTGTTTGTAAATACGAGTCGAGTACTTTTTCTCACCTGTTTTAAGCACAAAAGGAAATATTCTAAAATTATCAAGAAAAAGCTTACTCTTATAGAGAGCGTCTTCTATGTATGGCTTCAAATCATTTTTATTTTTTTTCCCTGGCAGTATATTCTCGCCCACACTTTAGTTATTCCTATAGTACAGAGTATCTATGTACTTTAATATTTAGTTATCTCAGCGACACACCACACTGGAAAGCAAATCGACATACGTTTCAGATACATTCCTATGTGGAGTGTGACCAGATATATGAATAAATTAATGTTTTCATTTGAGAAAAAATAAGCTCTACATTTGATATCAATGATATACTTTTTATGTACAATTTTTAAAGTTTTCAACAAAGTATATCGTTAGCTTAGAGTGAAAAGTTGCTAAGTCACAATTTAAAAATTGTAGAGGAGAGGAAAATACTTTTTGTAAGCATTTTCTTCAAGTAGTTTGCAAAAATTTGAATACAACATTTTGCCTGTTTAAAGCAAAGCAAAATTCCATACGAATCAGAGGGTTTCGATCTTTATTAAAAGATTTCGACCTATTTTAGCCTTATTGCATTTTCCAAACTTTTCTGGACCTTCACGTTTTTCGAATCGACTCATTCTTAATCTCTCTAGCCTCCTGCATTAAAATACATATGAGTTTTCATAAAAAGTGGACTTAGCCACTTTTCCCTCTAAGCTAGCGATATGTTAATACGGGAATATTCACACGCAAATTAATTAGAGATTGAAGTAGGAGTTATCAATATGTACATTAAAGTGGTCCAAGTTTTGTATAGGTGAAAAAATGTCATCGTAGAAAACGCCAAGGCTCTCGCCTGGTTGTTTCCTTTCCTTTGTTTTTACGGCCGGTTGTTCAATGTCTGATTATCATTACCTCATCGTTATCGACGATTTCGACATCATGCGTATAACATGTGATCGATAAAGCAGTCGTTGTATTTTATTTTAATATGAATATTTGATGAGCATCGTCTAAATTTAGTACTTAGAAACGTAAAGTTTGGTGCCAGAACCTCTTTCGAGAAGAAGAAATATTTTTGAAGATGTCGCAAACCCTAATGCCAAGGTATTTGTGTGAAACTGTAGTTTACTAAATTTGTGTAAAAACATCCGGTCGCCCACCAGAAATCGCGCGGAAGACTACTAAACGTTTTACTTGTAAAAAAATCGTGGAGATGCTCTTAACCTCGTTGGCCCCTATTCTAGGACCTTCTTCCTAGAAACACAAAGCCACATATTTTACGATTGACAGTTATAACTTCAAAGCTGTAAAGGACTTTGTGTACATACTTTAAACCAACAAAAACTATACCCATAACAATGAAGATCAAACGATCAAGCAACATTTGCTTTTTAGGTATCAGGCACCGGCGAACATTTTCCAATGAATGAATTATTCTATGAGTGATCTTATGTCCTGTTCGAGTTAACTACTAGTATTGAAATATTAAAATAGTAATAGTAATATTGGTAATGGTAATGGTACCTACTGGGTGAAATGGGGTATAGTCGCTCTTCTGGGTATGCTATTTATAACAACACCGGCGCAAAAAGAAAGTGGGCGGTGTATTCAATCTACCGACATGTATTTCGATCTGCTGAATCTGAGGTCCGTTTGACTCGTACACCTGCCAAATTTCGAGTTAATTGCGAAAATTGCAAATTGTTTGGCATTTTTATTGTTTTTCGTTTCGCATCATCGAAGCGCTAACCACTTAGCACATCGATGATGCGGGATCGATGTCTGCTGAAGTCTAGAAAAAGAAGTCTGATGAGGAGATGTGGTGATCTCCGAAATGGCAGCTATAACTTCTACCACTTAGACCTTTTTGTCTTTTCCATTTGGTACAAAGCTGAATAACACCGTTAACATTAATATGCCATAACAAAACTTACAAATAATTTGTTTAATTAATGCTTAAAGAACAGGGGAAAATTGCAAGGCATACCAAAAAATTTTGATCGAAAATTTCCAATTTTGAGTATGCAGTTTTGTAGCCCATTAAATTATAGTATGATAAAGTGCAAGTTTTGTTGATTTTTGAGAATTTTGTTTGCCGAGGCTGTTGCGAATTTTCTTTCATATAACGCATGAACACTAACAAAATCATCAAAATGTCATCGAAAGCCAATTTAGTTATTCCGCAAAAAAATAAAAAATTCTAGTTCGTTGCTTAAGTCTTTTGTTTTTGCTCAGCGTGTGTAAAATCGGAAGAAATTGCGATGAAAATTTCTTACGTTTTCTCCGAGTTCTGTATAAAAAAAGGAATTGTGGTTTTTGCAGTGAGATGAACTATATCGTCAATGTTTTTGCAAAACCGGCATCGCCCAATTGCAAAACCGCCTATCTTACGGCACTCGAATTATACAGGAGAGCGAAAAAAAGATTTTTCTTTGAAGACGTTGCCTTGATAGGCGCTATTTTCTCTAGCAATTATTTTACAAATATGTTGTTTTAATCACGATTTTGAAATTTTTATGCATAAATATCGATGCGGAGTTTAGGGTTACCAAATCTCACTTTTGCCACAACGGCGATTTAGGCGGTTTTGCAACTGGTGGATGGACGGTTTTGCAAAAACATCGACGATATTTAAAAAAAAAGATATAATCTCGTCAAAACATCAGGGTATGTATATGTAGCTGCAGCTGTAGCTGAGCGGTTAGGGGTACGCATTACAATTCCGTAGGAACTGGTTCGAAAGGTTTCTTCTAACATCAGCGTACTGCCATAGTTGTTGAAACCGAAACTCTTTCTGTTGCAAGAAAAAAGCAGTGGTGTCAACAATGTTGCCAGATCTCAAACAGTTTTAACTGTAAAATACAGCCTTTTAGGCAACTGTTTCTTAAAATACGTTCTATTAAAAATTACAGTTTTTTTCGAAATTTAAATTTGAATAAATAAAATAAAACTTCTATTACGGTTTTGTTTGGAAGTAATTTTTAAGATAAATAATAAAATGATAGTTTAAAAAACTAAAACCTCGCTATTATAATTTCCATTCGTACTGTCATCAGGTACATATGTAACTTGAGAATAGAAATCGCTGCATCTTTTAGGTGCATCAATATTACGTACTTACATCCCGAGCTAATAAAAGGGGGGTAAAATAGGGCATGAAGGAGCGGCATTTATTCTCTTGAACCATATGGCGCCAGCTGTCCTTTTTATTCTAATCGACACAACGAATGCGGAAAGAATATTTTGCTGAATCAATTTAAATAAAATATGAAGTAAAGTAGAAATTCCTGTAATCTCTGATATTTTAAGAACTAAAGAAAATGTTTCTGGTTGTACTAAATTTAAGGAAAAATTATGAACCCGAAATGTAATTTAAATATTTCAGCTGTTTATATTTTTTTATTTTAAATGTATTAAAAGTTATTGTTTTTTTATCTATACTAATTATATAAAGAGAAGTCCGATTTTCATGAAATTTTGTATACAAATAGCTTTTGGTAACCACCATGTTTTAGGCTAAAAAAATTTTACTTTCTATCGGGTAGGTGGACCAGGGACCGGTCTATTCGAAAAAATCTTATTATAGTCCGATTTGCTTAAAATTTAGTACGTAAGTAGCATTTTAGCATATATTAGCATATATGACCCATTTTTTCCGGGAAGTGGTCCAGGGACCGATCTATTCGAAAAAATCGAATTTACGGTCCGATTTGCCTAAAATTCGGTGCGCAGGTAGCTTTTTAGCATGTATTAGCACATGTGATCAATTTTTTCCGAGAAGTGGACCAGGGACCGATCTATTCCAAAAAATCGCATTTATGGTCCGATTTGCTTAAAATTCGGCACGTAGGTAGCTTTTTGCCTGGATAAGCTTATAGATTCGTGTTTTCCAATTTTCATGCAATTTCGAATATAAATAGCTTTAAGTAACGACCATATCAAGGGGCGAATTCGTCACTAGGCAAGATTTTTTTGCGCCAATCAGAAACAACGGATACTGTCAAAATATAATTATAATATATATATATATCTCAACTAATATATGTATATTTAGAAAGCCGTTTGTTAGTTTTCGCAAGGCTCGAGAGCGTCTGAACCGATTTTTTTGAAACTGCCACCTGCCACGTGTCCCAAGGATGGTTTTAGGCTTGAAAAAATCTATATGTAAAGGGGGCGTGGCACTTCCCATACAAACCGAATTTCTCATGCTACATATCTCTGAAAGTGTGCATGGTAGAGTTTTGGAAATTGGTATGGAGATATACGAAATCAATCGCATACCCTTGGAGAAAAATTTTAGCTATTGTAAAAAGAGGTGTGACATCTCCCATACAAACCGAATTTTTCATACTGCTTATCTCTGGAAATTTTTTGATAGAGTTCTAGAATTTTGTATGGAGATGTACGACATAAATCGCATACTCTTGGAGAAAAATTGGAACTATTGGAAAAGGGGGCGTGGCATCTTCCATACAAACCGAATTTTTCATACTGCCTATCTTTGGAAGTGTTCATGGTAGAGTTCTGGAACTTGGTATGGAGATATACGAAATCAATCGCATACTCATGAAGAAAGAGGGCAGCTCTTGGAAAGGGGGGCGTGGCACCTCCCATATAAATCGAATTTTTATACTGCATATCTCTGAAAGTATTCATGGTACAGTACTGGAACTTCGTATGGAGATATGTATATAGTTGAAATCAAGCCCATACTCATGGAGAAAATTTGGGCTATTTGAAAAGGGGTGTGAGGCCTACAAACGTACCGACCTTTAGCTATCTTTGAATGATTTTTTTTATTCTTCTGTAGGTGTGTTTGTGAGTGATCTCCTCCTAAAAATGGTTGTACGGATTTTAACGAAACTTTTTGTGTATTTGAGTGGGTCTCTGGATGGTTTAGTTTCACAATTTAATCCGACAGTTGGCGCTGTAGTTGAGTTATTACTAAAAATCTTATTTATCATCCGATTTGGCTAATATTTTAAATATGTATGCAATACTATTGCAAAAACGTGCTGCCAAGTGGTGCTGAACTCGAGCTATTACTCAAAATAGCCAAGTGAGAAAAGGGGCCGTGAAGGACAGATTAAATCGACCTGTTGCACCATTGAGTATATCGAACGCTCCTGCGTTGCAATTGGCCCA
Source organism: Rhagoletis pomonella (assembly GCF_013731165.1). Classification (NCBI taxonomy): domain Eukaryota; kingdom Metazoa; phylum Arthropoda; class Insecta; order Diptera; family Tephritidae; genus Rhagoletis; species Rhagoletis pomonella. The sequence continues at coordinate 25,790 of NW_023459959.1, read as the reverse complement.
ATGGATGTGATTTTCCAATATTATTATGCGTTCAAACTTTTAAGGTATTTCGTCTGAAATAAGTATATGTATATTGCATTTCTGTAGAACAATGATTCGCACCCATTTTGAAATTGCCACCTACTATACTGTAAAGCTTCTAGGACATTCACTATAGAACCGGGTCATTGTTGCCGCCAGGGAGTGAAGAGGAAAAAATTTAATTCGCTTTGCGAATAACCGTGCTATAAAATGCCGCACAACTGGAGAATTTCAAGAACGGATATAACACTTTCCTTAGGTTATTTAAAGCGGCAAATGACCACCAAACCTTAATCTTAACAGAAAAATGTGCCAATGAAAATCGTAAACGTGAATTGTTAATGAAAATGTTGGACCAAAAAATTTCAATAAAATATATCAAAATTTTGGGCGGGACGAAGGACGCCGGGTCTGCTAGTGTTTAATAAAATTATAACCGTTAATTTTTTAAAAGCTCTCGTTTTTGAATATTACAGTTTTTTTCAACAGATTAAAAGGACCTTATAAAAAAGTGAGCTGACGTCATAAGTCTAAGTTAAACCTAAAGCTCACTTTTTATACTAATTATCCAAATCAGTCTATTCAAACAATGAATGATTAAAAAATAAAATCATTTGTAAATATTTCATGCAGTTATATTTAGCAAATTCAGATTGGGGTTAAGCTCCTTTTTATGTTAATATGATTGTTATTTTACTTATATATACATACATATGTATGCATACATAGATATGTATGTACATATGTGCTTATAATCTTGGTTAATTTTTATTAAAGATCTGCTCATATTCCTCCATACATATGCATACGTATAGTATAATAAGCTATCAATTAGCCAAGAGCAAATATGTAAGTGTTTTGCTCAATTGTTATTAAGATGAACTTGGAATTTTTTTACTAATTAATTCTTGGATAGAAATGAAAAAAATTTACTGAACTTCTCTTGTATAAACGGTTAATTTGCGCAATGAATAATTGGAATTCAACTTTGCAACAAATTCATCAGCTATAAATTTAAATAAAAATTCGAGATTATTTGTATGCAAAGAGATAAATAAGATTCGTGTGTGTGTGGGTGTGAAGGCGTGTACTACAGTTTTATATAACAATTGATTATAAATAAAAGATTTATTTATAAATGAATCGCATATGTATAAACCTACACATGTATGTAGATATATTCATGTACGCGCGAGTACATGTACGAATACACTGGTGATCATTAGAATCGCTCTAGTCGCTTTGAGTGCGACGTTCTTCCACTAAGCGATTGTTATGTCAAGTGTAAATTACCCCTAAAAAATGTGTGTGACCGATTTTTAAGAAATTTTGAGTTACTGAAATGACGTCAAAATTTTCAAAATTTTTTTGGTTTGTCTTTTTTAATTTTTATGATTTGGTAGTTTTTTATCTTTATATATTTTTTATATATTTGTCATAATTACTAGTATTTTGGACGCTAAATAGCCTAGTGACACAAATACCAGAAGTGATCGAAAATTGTCGCTACTTGTTACAAATTTAAATTTAAGGTACACATAGATTCGTACATCCACGGTCTGAAGCGGTCAATTGCACAAGTTCGCCATCTTGTTTGCACGAGTGTGTGTCATAAATCATACGACACGACCAAGTCATCGGACCCGGCATTCTTTAAGTGCTGGTTATACTTACATTATGCTGCAGCGCATAACATGAGTACTGTCACATATCGAATCGGTTTAATGAGTTTTGCATACAAGCGATTATCCGACGCAACGCATTCTTCAGTTATATCTGCCTAACTATATCCTGGAGTACTGGAGCATACTAACTGATTACACTGAACAGCTGATTCTGGCAGATTATGCGCTCTACTATGCGGAGCTTGTCTATACCCTGCACTTGCAATGTAAGTATAACCAGCCTTAGTGTTTTTGAAGACATCAACTAGTCGACAGGAGATTCTTTCCCATAAAGGGTATTGAAATTCCAAGAGAATACTATCAAATCATAAACAGAGATTTCATTCCATGTTTCGTTAAAATATTGCTAGCGATAATTTGTGGTTTATGGTATGTTCAAAGATTACTCATTAAAGAAAAGCTCTTAAATTTGGTGCCAAAAAGTATTTGGGGAATGTACATACTATTACACTCGCGAACCGCAAAAATAAAATTTAAGTGATTTAGGATTTTTTTCCATTTAGGTAGCAAGTTACACGCAGTCGTATACAGCCCTAGTACCTAACTTATTTAATTACAATTAGTATTTTTGCACTTTTTTCCATATAAACATGAGTTTCTTTCGGAAACAAATGTGCAAGACCGTTCACAAAAAAAAAAAAAATATTAAAAAAAAGGGAACACCAGTTTTTATAAATTGCAATTTTTATATTAAAAACAAACCGCAAAAGAGCGAGGTAAAAAAAGATAAAATAAACAACGCGAATTCATAGCTACTTCAAACGAGCACTTTGTTATATTAAAATTTCACGGGTTTTAAAACTGCTTACTAAAATTTTTTGGAAAATTTCACATACGTGCATATCGTGCTGGTGGCTAGAAAAACGCAAGCGATTTTTTTTTATTCTATTTGATGCAGAATGGCATCTAGAACCCAGATTATAGGAGCATTTTTCCACCAAAAAGAAAATTTTCAAAAATATGTTTACATGGATGGTACGATGTTAATGACCGAGAGTGTAGGAATGAATACATATGTACGTGTGCACACGTTTGTGTACGGGAGCGCATGCAAATTATAATAGAGGAATTAATAAACTTTCCGGTGGTCATTTAAATAAATTTGCAACAACTTAAAGGGGGCACTCATTCAATAATCGATTTGACATGCTTAGGCGTTAACGTTCCAAGATTCTTAATTTTTCTCTATTGCGAGTCTTTATTTTTATTAACTAAGATATGTATTTTCTTTATATTAAAATCGACGTCCTTTCTTCCACATGTCACAGCAGATTAGTTTTTCACTTGAAGTAGCAGTCAATAGGAAGACCATATAGACATAGTACATACCGGGGATTGGAATGTACTATTTTCCGCCCTTTGAATGCTATAGGGCTTTTAGATCCAATCACCAATTTTTCGGGTATTTATAATTTAGACAAGACTACTCTACTCGTTTTTATTGCAAAATGCAACTTTCACGGACAGTTACATAAATACATATCGTCGTTATGCATGATGCAATAATAAGAGGTGATATATGTAGGTATGTACGTAGTGACAGCTCGTTTCGACGCTTCCTTAGTTCAAGCTATTTTGCCTAAAAATATCTATCACAATTAGCAATAAGAAAAAATGTATTAATTGGTATACACTTCGCTTATAGTTAGACGGTACATATTTTTAAGCGTATTTTTTAGGATAAAAATCCGAGCTCTAGTGGTTAATAAGAAAGGCCTTAATTGCCCATTTTTTGGATGAATGCTTTTACATTTTTCACACAACATTTATTAAATAGTGATACCGTGTGATGGGTAAAGCTGCAACGAATATGAAAATTCGAGCACATATGCACCCAAAAAAAAAACTTCTCTTAATTGAAGAAAAACAGCAATCAAAATGAAGAAAAATGGGAACGAAACAGCACTAAAGAAGTTTTATCCTCTTTTCATGCCCAACATTTCTTCAAAATGATAGATTACATCCACGGTTTCATATATTGCGTCAGACAAACTTAACCCCATTCTTCATTTAGATATCTGAAAACTAAATTCGTATCACTTAAACATAGGGCCAAAGCAGACCAACCACACGGGGTTTCTATACATTTCGGCTGCAGCGCCATTCATTGGGTCCATTTTCCGGACTTAATCCTGATCAACTGCAGTTAATTCCCGAGTTCATCCGGATCAACGCTGCCGTCTGTTTATTCTTTAAGATAACCTCCGACAATCTGACGGAACTCTATTCAGTTGTTTTTGAGTTTAGTCCGAACATCCGATGTGGATAGGACAGTCTATAGCGTAAAATCAAAGCTCCATTCTTTATGAAAAATGTAAAAAAAAAATCTTCAGAATTTTCTCATAAATTTTATCTTTTACTTAAAATTAAGCCACTTTTCGCCATAAGTACGGTATTGACAACATATGTAGCTATGTCGAATTTCAGGACGTTAGCGTAAGCGGTTCCGGAGATAAGCTATGTGAGAAGTTCAGTTTGTATGGACCCTACCACCAGGTACCACGCCCCTTTTTCCAATGCTTTTGCAATACTTATATGCATCGGTGTTGAGTTACAGTTACCCAGCGTAATTGGTTTTAGAGATATATTGGTTTTTGTACGTCTTAGTCTGTATAAGAGTTTTAGGAATATCCCGAGTAAATTTTTGGTCGAAATATTTCAAGGTGCTGGCATATGTTCCAAATATGAACCAAATCGGTGCAGCCGTTTAAATAGTATTTTAGTGAAATATATTGTACAGAGAACTGTATGAAATTGTAAAGCGTGACGTCTCAGATTTCTAAATTTTTTGGCAGCAACAACAAAAAGTTTTGATTTTTTAGCGAAAAAACTTCCATACAGAAGTTCCAAAAAAGTGCTATTGGCTATGCTTGATTACACTTAATTGAATGTCAATGAAATTAAGCTTGTGGTTATATCAAGGCGAAATTTTGAAAGCAGTCCGTTGCTAACTCTAAATATAAACAAATAATACATTCAAATACCTAGGAATAATGATCGACGATAAACTAAAACAAAAAAAAATGTATTCTATATTTTAAGCTGACCAACCGACCTCCTTTGAGTTGGATTGTCCTTCTTAAACGTGATTTGTCCTCCTCAAAAATATTGCCCTTCTCTGTCCCCCTTTTGAGCAAAAATGTCATTCTTGTCCTCCTTTTCAAGTTTTATAGCAGTGATGACATTTTCAAAAATTTCTTTCAGAATATTATTATGGTCCAATCGTTCACAATCATTGTATTTAAAAGTAGTTTACATTTTCCAACTTTCAGTTAAATGATGTAAACTCTTGATTCAACTAACCGCCTGTGAGAGTTGAATAGTGTAAACGCCTTTTAGCCTTATTTAATACGGCTTTCTCACGGCACCCCAATTACGTAGTTTGCTCTCTCATTCGTGATTCGCACGAATTACGTAATTCGCCATACTACATTTTGAGAGAGAATTACCTCATTTGTTGGTAATTCGGATCCAATTACGAACAGATCGCTGCCGTCTCTAATTTTTATCGGAAATTTATCGACACCAGTTCACAAATCAAATCTGGCACTTTTTCTGAGTACGAAAAGTAAAGTTTATACATGTGTACATCACCAGTTTAATACGGAAACTTATAGATTTTTAGCAATTTGTAGCGAAGAGAACTGTCAAATCGAATTAAGAATGTGAACGTGGGAAAGGGGTAAAACTATGTCCCCACGAGCACTGCTAATTATGTAGTTCGCTTCTGAATTACTTTGGTGAATTACCCCGTTAAGACGACTCATTCCTAATTCGATTTGACAATTCATTGTGTTTTTCTTTCATTCCTCCCTTTCTTTGTTTTGATTTTTCTTATTCTCTATACTTATTCTTATGACTATAAGCGAGTTATTCTTGTATATATATATTGGCGTGATCTAAAATAGCTAACCTGGCGAATTTATGGCCTTAAAATTACCTGTTTACTGAGAAGGAAGTTCTCCCATTTGGACAAATTTTTATTTAAATTTTAAAAGGTGTCAGTGGGCATTTGAAATTTTCTATGTAAAAACATGTAAAATAATTTGATTTCTTAAAAATGTTATAACTTTTGACCCGTTATATATATTTTTCTAGGGCATTAAATTCTCTAAAAAATTACCCTGAAATTGGTTGTCTTAGGGACAGTTAAAAGCATTAAATATGCTGAAGGAGGTATAGCATTGGCACAAAATTATAATCGAACTTTGACCAAAGACGAAGAACGAAAGCAATTTCTTTTGCAAGTAATTCAATTACCATTAAATGATTTAACAAGTAATTCTTAGACAAAAAACACAACCGACTTCAAGTCTCGACTTTAGGACTACGGTTAATTTTTTCAAGATCCAATGATCGGATCTAAACCAAATCAGTATGGGACCGCCTTAAGCGGAACATACAAGAAAAAATATTACGACGAATTGATACCCTTCTCCTTTTTTTGAAGTTGGTTAAAAAAAATAGTCAAAACTTGTTAATATGTGGAGATCTTATAATAATGCAACGCAGTGTACTATTAACTTGTTTGACTTGTGTTTAGAGAAATTTTGAATTGTTAATTTATTTGTTATTTATGAGTTAAAATAAATATTAACAAATGTTTATGTTTTCAATGTGGAGAATTAATTTTTCTTTAACATCTATTATGTACAGATATCGGCCTGTTTCAATTTTATTATTCTCAAATACTTTCGTTTGATACCCATATGGCAACATTTAGGCAACCCGCTTCAAAAATATTTTCAAAAGTAAGCATCTTAGTCCTCTTTAGTTTAATGCCCGTATTGTAATATTTCATTTATTTTAAAAATTTAAATGAATACAATTTTTCAAGCAGTTAGGAAATCCCCTAAAAATATTTTCGGCACTAAAACTTCCTGGCCTTTAAAGTTTTCAAATAGGTGGCAACCTTCCACAAAAATATTTTCAGCTGTAAGCCTTTGTAAACCTCTTTCTTTTGACAGCCATATTGCTGTAATTACTTTACCGTATCAATAGACCTAAACTGAATTTTTACTCTCCTATATTGTAAGCAAGATCTCTAGCGATACATCGTTGAAAACTGCATTCAATTCCATGTTTTCGAGTGATACGCGTACAAATATACAGACGGACAGAGAATCAAAAATTCTACAAATTGTTTATTTGGATTCTGTAGCTCTAATAAAAACCCACCATATTATTTTTTCTTTAATATCTATAAGGTACAGACGATGGCCTGTTATAATTTTATTATAAGTATAGATATAGATTTCATTTATTTTATCAATACAATACAATACATTATCAATACAATACAATAAAATTTTTAAAATGTATGGCAACCCTCCCTAAAAATATTTTCGGCAGTAAAATTTCCCAAACCTCTTCAGTTTGATACCCATATTGCAATTTTCAATTTATCTTATAATCTTAATTGAATTAAAAATTTCAAACAGGTGGCAACTCTAAAAAATATTTTTGGCTGTAAGCCTTCTTAAGCCTCTTTCTTTTGACGCCCATATTGCAATATTCACATTTTCTTATCGATTTACTTAAACCGCAATTTTCAAACTGGTGGCAACTCTCTATATTTCTTTTCCCTTCTGTATTTTAAGTTAGACCTCTAGCAATACATTGATGAAAACTGCATTCAAATCCACGCATTTGTTTTCGAGTGAGCCGCTTGCAAACATACAGGCAGACAGACAAAAATTCTAAAAATTGTTGATTTGGCTTCTGGTGCTCTAATAAAGACCCCCCACATTAATTTTTCTTTAATATCTATAATGTACAGAAATCGAACTGTTACAATTTTATTATATGTAAAGATTTTTAGATTTTGACCACTTATGACCATTTTAAAATTTATTTATTGTTCTACATATTACAAGTTATTTTTACTTTATTTGAAATCGCGATTTTTCGAGTAATTATGCTAAATTAAATGCACTGATTATGTTTGTATTACAGATCGTAAAAGGGTCAATAAAAATTTTTGGTCGTGTATGGGTTAATTTATGAGAGTCAGTCCCCTATACGCTGTTCTTAAGGTTTTGGTCCTGTAGCATGATTTTGAATAATTTTCTAAAAACTTTCAATGCAGTTTTATCTTTGAAAGCCGAATAAGTTCGTCATTCCTTGAAAGATTTTCATTTCTGATATGTTAAGGCGGGTTCACCCTTCGTGTCCGAACACTTTTTGTTAGTATTTTTACGCGTTCCTTTTCCACTCTGTCTCACTGAGAGCGCGACAAAAATGTGCTGAACACTCTTTGTTCGAATCAAATTGATTTGGATTTTCTGCCCGAACGACTTGATGATTCGGGCAGTGTTGCCACTTGAAATATTTTTAGGTACCAAAACGTCTACCAAATCAGTTTACAAACTACCAAAATTTGTTCATCATTAAAACGAGATTTCTCGAGTTTGCGGGGTTTTTAGCTACACAAATAAGCAGTAAAAATTAAAACTTCACATAATATTGTTTACCGTATTGGTTAACCATTCACCCCAATATATAAGAATAAACAAAAGAAATTCGGACCTTTAAATAAAAGAATTAACATATTGTATGAAAAACTTTTGTAAAATATGTAAATACCTTTGAGATTGATTCAATTCATATCAAAAATTTTTTTTTGGGTGTGAAAAAACGAAAACAGACATTTTGTGCATTTCAATAAAAAAACTTCCAAATTTGATTCAATTTGCATACACCCACACTTTGCAAATTGCCTATCACCAATTTTTCTTTCAAGCCGATAGGTAATTTCTCGTTAATTTTAACAGCTAACCGGTCATACTAGCTTTGGGAAGTAAGTTTTTGTGTGCAGAAAATTGTCTGCTTAATAAAATATAGAAAAAAGAAAAATAAAGTCTTATACGTGTAAGCAAAGTTAAAGGAGTGTTTTGAACACGTACACGCAATTATGCGAAAAAATTTTAATGTTAGATTTGGTTGCATTTTCAAAATATTTTTGCCTACCAAAAGCTTCATCAAACCAACCAAGCTACCAACGGAGAATGAAGCTACCAATTTTGGTCCAATTGGACCAAAACGGCAATGCTGGATTTGGGTTGCCGCTTTCTCCATTGCATGTATTATTTGTCCTCAAAATCGTATGTAGGCAGCTGTTTGCTTCAGAACAAAATAAAAAGTGCCGAACTGAACGGTGAACCGTACTTCTGCACCCTCTCCGGCAAAAATTCTATGAGAGCAAATAAAATTTTATTCAAAATATATTTGCCTGCTTTTCCAAAAAAATCTAAAATTGGGAAAACCTCTTTCAATATTTGGCCCTTTCATCTGTATTTCGTTCGATATTTTACCCGATAACAGGCTAATGTTGAAATTTCAAATTCCATTCCTGGTACATATCGTCGTTTAAAGTACAAAACCGCGTATCGTCATTCTGCAAAAGCGCGTAACTGACATTGGCTGCCAAAAATTGGATTTGCTCACACAAGCTCTTGGCTCAATCCTTATCCAATCGTCCGGAAATATAGTTACTAGCCAGAAATGCGATTGCTTTATTAAAAAAGAGAACCATTTTGAAATATGAGTGTTTTTACGCTCTAGAAAATAATTTCTACAACTTCACATACGCGGTTTTGCATTTTGCTGATACGCGGTTTTGCTCTTTAAACGACGATATGTACATGTACATGGGTGTATGTATAACACCCATCTACGCCGGCTTTTTCCTTTTGAGGATGGCCTTTATAAGATAAAATGCTTGCTTAGTCCATAGTAGCCCTTGTCGTCAGTAATAATATGTATGTTTAAATGATTAGACACTTCTAAAACTGATTAGCTGATAAAACAATAAAATCGGTATTACATAGAAGTCTGTTGAACTTTGAATTCCGCGCTATATAATGTGTCAATCATTGCTGCCGCGTCAGAGTTTGTTTTGACGTTACACGTACTCGTGCTGATATTGATGTAACCTTTCGTATTCGCTGCTTAGATGCTGAATATATACAATTTAGAAAAATTAGGTTCATAAATTTTAAATTAATCGTATTACATGAAGTAAGCATCAAAAAACGTAACATTTCATGCGCAAAAACTTGTAATAAAGTACGTAAAATTAATTTTTAGTTAAAAGGTTTCATTGTAAATATATATAGTATTTATGCAGATAATTTACTGAAAGCTAAAACGTAATTAGGTAGGCCCCAGGTAGGCCCCTTTTCCTTGTCAATCTAGAGCATTGATCATACATGGGTTTGGCTGCCTAAATTCAATGATCCGTATGTTATCAGGGACGCATGGATGCATCAGGGAAATTGCACTGTGTTCCAATCATTAAACCCTTTCATTCGATATCCATGTTTAGGGGATTGAAAAAAATGTAATCTTTCAGTTTCTGGTGACGGCCATCATGGATTTGGAATGTGCTTATGGGGTACTGTATTCTACTAATCAAATCCCTTCATTTGATACCCATATTGAGGGGATTGAAAACACAAAATGTAATCTGCCATTTTGTGGTGGGGGCCATCTTGGATTTGGAACTTGGTGCACTGTCTCCTACTATTCAAGCCCTTTCATTCGATACCCATATTGTAAGCATTGTAAAAAAATTGTAATCCGCCATTTTGTAGCGGCGGCTATCTTGGATTTACAATAATACCGAATATACACGATTGTATTGCCATCAGAACTTAAGGTGTGTAACAAATCAATAGGTCAACAGGAAGGCGATAAAATTTCAATTACTAGATTTGACCAAAAAAATAAAAACGCAAGCTAAATATTTAAAACCGACTAAGAACAATGAAATACTTTCGCCATTATAATGAATAACTATAACCATTAGGTGGGTTTTGGAGTTAAAACCCCCTAAAGCTAATAACCTCAAATACAAACTGTATCTTAAAGTTTAGAAAAATCACAAGAAATATTTTCTATTATGTATTTTAGAGAGCATATTATCTGAAGCGAATTTTAAGTATTTTCTGGGAGTAGAAGAATAAAACCTTATTGAAAGGTTGATAATTAATCGCGTTTCAGGTGTCACAGTAACCATTTTTAAAAACTTCCCTTATACTTAAGATTACAACATAATTTGTACATACATATGTATGTGATCTTAAAAACTCAACCCTTTTAGTCTTCTATCTCCTCGAAAAAATTGACCCATGAAATTTCGACGTGTTTGGCAGTTCCCCTGCAGTACGGGAGAGCGAATACAGGACTGATGAATCGGTAGCTACCCGGTAAACTCCGTCAATTACCGACCGACTATTTGCAGTGTATTACAGCGATTACTTTTACAAGGCAATGTCCTAAGGGTAGCCACCATCGGCTCTCTCTGCACTACCGGGAGTTACTAAAGTAGTCACTTGCCAGATTTATGGACGCCCTCTGTCGTAGTTTTTCGCTATTCTGTTTCCGACTGGTTCAACTCTGCACTACCATGTGCACTACCACGGGTTAATAGAATAACTACTTACTTAGGAGTCGGTGCAGTAGCGATTCAAAATAGCGATTGACCCCAGCAGTACTGGAGCGTCTATTTCTTGCCCATTTATAAACTTCTGGTTACCCTCAATACATAATTAGCACTCAGAGGTAGTGAGTTTATATTAATTATGTATATGCCAATAGATTGCGCTCGTGGCCGTCCTTGCATTAGTTGTCCAAGCAAGGGTGCCGAGTCGAATGATCTTTACCTTACATTGATGCGTTAAAAGCTCGATCAGTTCAACATTCCATCTTTTTCGATACTCCTATGCTGACTACATTTCCCCAAAGGCTTCTCATCTCTTTTGGTCATCATCAAGAGAAGACTCTGCTTTTTAATTGCCTACCGAGTCCAAAGTATAACCTGTCGCACATCCGGCGTGTACAAATTCTTTCAGTATTTTAAAGACTTAACTGCCAACAGTGGCGTGTGTACTAATACGCGAGGATTCCTTATGTGATTACCGGAGGTATTTTGTCGTGGCCTCCTTAATTGCGAGACCATCCTCTTTTGCCTTCCTCTTTATATTGAAAAATGCTACTTCCCTGTTGCTCTGTCACAACGAAGTCTATGTAATCTGCATAGACCAGTAGCATCGTGCTTTTGCTGTATGTGCCCTGAGTCATGGCAGGAAAAGAGGGAGTTTGGGCCTCTCCGACCTATTCAGAAACGTATGTTGACGATTAGTGGTCTAAAAGAGTGTATCTTTAAAAACTCAATCCAAATTGCAAACTTTCCCCTTTTTCTGGCAATGCGTACATTGTGCGCCAATAAAACAGGTCGTCTTTGGAGACCAATTATTGATACCTTCAACGGAAGTGAAGCGTATTCCCGTAGACCACAAAAAGTGGTAGTCTGATGGTGCAAGGTCTGGGCTATAAGATGGGTGTGTTAGGATTTCCCATATAACGAAGATAAATTTTGACCACTTGTGTGACATGCGGCCGAGTGTAATTATGGTGGAAAATCAATGACTCATGTCTGATTGCCCATTCCGGCCATTTATCCACAATCGCTATCTAAAATCTCATAAGTTGATGTCTGTAGTGTGCACCGTCGATCGTATGACCACTTTTCGAAAGCTCATTATAAAGGTTCCCTTTTGGCTCGAACAAACGCCGAGCATGCCTTATCATTTTATCTCTTACTGGCTAATGCCCATATGCTTCGAAGCGCCTGTAAGGAAAGAATTCTTAGTTACGTTGAAATAACTAAAAAGGAGAATCCTCCTCACACATAGGGAAAGAAATAGTAGCGCAGTGATACCATATGGAATATTAATCCCTTTCGAAGTCGTGCGCTTTACCGTAATATCCAACTACAACATTGGTGCGATGCGTCAACCCCTAGTCAAGTCATGTAAGTCAGTAAAAGTCCTTATAAGAAAGCTGACGAGCACAGACCATTCAAATGAAGCCAAATATCTACCTACCGGGTACTTTCTTCGAAGAATGCAATTCGATATCTTGATATATTTTGATCGGAGATGTTCACCATATAGTAAGGGAATTCCCATTGTCTATAAGTGAGAATGAAGCCATGAGGGACACGGAAGAAAAATACTTGTTTTTTCTCTATAGGAATTTCGTGCTTATTCTAGGGATGCTAATCCCTGGATACCGGGAAAAGAAAGAAAGCATTGTTCTTTATCGAAAGAAATATACTCCCGTTTTTTATTTATTTCGAAATCAAAAAATACTTAGAGGTTACTCAATGCACTCAAAGTTTTCCATGTATTTCATATGGAGAAAATTAAATTTTCGTAGAAATAACATAAAATTCTTGAGAATCAATATTTTTCGACCGAAAAACTCTATTACCCTTCAGGAGGTATCCAATATTAATATCGAACTGTTTGTTTAACAATTTTTAATATTAACTATTTTTGTATAGGTCTCCCAAAAAAAGAAATTAAAATAAACAATTTCGTACTATAATTTGAAGTTTCCTGAGGAGGAACTAAAAGGATCGAAAAATATTTATTTTCTAGAATTCTACATTTTTTACAAAATGTTGTAAAGTACATTGAAAATTTGAGGGCTTTGAGCAACCTCTAAATATTTATTTTGAGTCCTAAATAAAAAAAAACAGGGGCATATTTTTTCAATATAGAACAAAAATTGGGGGTGAAGGCATTAAAATTCGGACTTTATGTATGTACATGCATATGTATGTGTAAAAATATATGTACATGTATCACATTTATGTACATTAGAGTGGTCCAAAAAAGTGATGTTAAGTTCCAAGTTATGGTTTGGGGCACCATCTAAAATATGTCCTCTTGCCAAAAAAGGGGCTGGTTCCAAACCTTACGTTTCTAAGTATAATTTTGGAGGATCCTCATGATGCTCATATTTTACTCTAGAAGTATGGCGTACATATATTAGTCAAACAATTGGTTAAGTAACCTAAGAACATTTCAAATTAAAATATTCTAAAAAAATACCATAAGCTTCAGTTGTTATGGCAACAGTACTTCTTTATTAAAATCACCAATATTTTTGCCAGTTTCACAGCGAACCAGTAGCGCATTTCTATAGCGCAAGCTGTTATAAAATCCCGTTAATTTTTGTGATTATTTTTGCTGGCAGTGTCCTCCATATAAAAGAAAATTGTGGAACATACTTTTATATGAAAAAAACGCGAAACACCTTTATCCAAAATAAATTAATTTTTGGGAGCTGTCTGCAAATGTTTATTGATGCTGGCAGTTGTCTGTCGCTTCACCTGAATATATGACAAGTAATCTTTAAGCAAAAAACAAAACCGACTTTATTTCTCATGATCCAATGATCGGATTTAAACCGAAATTCTCTTTCCTTAAAAAAAAGAGAATTATAGAAATCGGTTAACGTGGCCTAAAGTTATGCGGTAACATACATAAAAAAAAAAGAATTAAAAAAAAAATATTCCGACGAATTGATAACCTTTTGCTTTTTGTGAAGTCGGTTAAAAAAAAATTCCAAAGAATCGGCGAAAAAAGGCTGATGCCGATGCTCAATTTTGTGCCGATACTAGTCGATGCCGATTAATCGGTCGGACTCTACTTAGGGGTGTATGGCGAACGTTTTTTTTTTGTTTGCTTGTAAGGTGATATGGTGTAATGTGCTTACATACTGCAAAGATTAAGGCTAACATAACTTGAATTTAGTCTGAAGGTTTTCTAAAGCTATTGTATTGAGAATTAATTAAATACCCTGTTCCGGCGTTTATGCGTCATTTAGACTTGAACGAGTGCACAACGCATGCCAAGCAACGAATATGCGAGTATATTACAAAGTTCTATGAAGATTAGAGGTCGGTCTGATAGAGCACAGACAAGAGCATAATTCCCATAGTAGTATGTATATATATGCTTGAATACATATGTATGTATGCAAATTTTACATAAGTTTGTATATTATTAAATGTTACTATTGCAAAATATTGTTATAAAGTGCAAAGTGCGCAATTAAATTTGCGCACTTCAAAACATTGTTAAAGAATAACTTATGAAAAGAGATTGATTACTCAACCGCTTCTGAAAAAACAGAAAAACAATCTAAAAATAATTATTAAAACGTAAATGATTTCAAATGATTTTCATAAGTTCATAAAAAAATATTTTTCTCGCTTAGAGCTTTAAAGAAGAATTATTTGATGCCGTGTGTTGTCAGTAAAAGAAAAAAGGCAAACAAAAAAATAAAGGAATAGAAAAAAAAAGTGGAGGCGCGGCAAATAAAATTAAATTTTCCGTACGCGGTTGGCGGACGTCAATGGGGGCTTGTTTTTCCTGCGGTCTTTAAAATATGTATGTAGAACAAAAAGTTTGCAGCTTTGTACATATGTACATATATAAACTCATATTCGCGTGTTTATGTACGAACATACATGTAGGTATTTACATTATGGTGGTCCAAAAAAATAATAATTAAAGTCAGGATCTTAACGTTCTAACCGCTAGCTAGGATTGTTCTATACCAAATAAATATACCTTTGTTTTTTTCTATTATTTTCAAATCAAATAATATTTAGAGGCTACTGAATGCACTCAAAGTTTTCCATGTATTTTATATGAAAAAAAAAACAAGTTTTCATGGAAATGGTATAGACTATGTTTCTCTTCAGGAGGCCTTAAATAATAGTACCCAATATTTACCATTTTTTAATATTGGCTATTTTTAAAATTCCCTTGAAAACAACTAAAAATGCAATAAAAAATTGCTAGTATTAAAAAATAGTAAATTAAAAATTTCCTCGAATAATGTTTTTGCCCCATTTAAAGTAGACCGCTTTGAACGACCTTTAAATATTTTTTTATTTCGAAATAAAAAAAAAAACATAGGTATTTTTTCGATATAGAACAATCCTAGGGATGAGAGCGTTAAAATTCCGACTTTACTTTATCACATGCACCTTTGGACCATCCATACATATTCATATTCGCTAAAAACTCAAAAAACTTTAAGTCGAACAATTTAAAGGCATACGAAAATAAGCGGGCAACGCGCCATCAATACTGTATTCACCTAATAGTATATTAGTACATAAACATCCAATACGTACACCTACCTAGCCGGCAGGAAATGTGGTTAGTTCGTAGGTACCTTTTAACTACCCGGCAGCCGGCTAGATCTAACTATTTAATTGGTTATTATTTTCTTCGACCGTAACTAGCTACTTTTCATAGGCGATTGCAGCAAAAAAGTGAAAACTGGTTTTCTATGACTTTGGTGTCAACTAACTTGTAACTAACTACTTTTATCTATAAAATATCATTAAGAAAAAATAAACATAATTTCTAATTTTTATCTACAGGTTTATTTCTTTACCTTATTTATCATTACATATTTCTGTGTTCGTATGGAAAAGTAGCTTATGTCGAAAGGCTGGCTTTAGTATAAATCGGCATTCGCAGCATACGATTGCGAATGACTCACTGGCGCTGAGCCATTGAACAACATTTGGCAAATAAACGTGCAAGAAATAGATTCGATACTAGCAAGTCAATAAATATTCTTATTAAGTCTCAAGGGAATGCCGCATTATACTAAAGCCAGCCTTTCGACATACGCTACGTTTCCACACGAACACAGATTTGTTAATTTGGTTATAGATATAACATCAAAATGAGAATATAAAACTTCCCAAAAGCCGCTGTAAAGTACAGAAAAAAGTGTATTCAAAGTAACTTTTGTATGAGAGAAACAAACCCTCTTTTAGGTCTGCATGACTCCTGCGTGACAACTCACTATAAGTTGGTTTTGCTAATTGAAGGTGAGATATTTATCGGCATCCCGCAACAAGCTCACTACAAGTTGGTTATTTTTAGCAATTGATAATTTTTACTGCAGGGTACCTATGTGTTCATATAAGTATATATATATATATATATATATATATATATATATTTATGTTTATACATACACTTATCTATGTACATAAAATCATGTCATGTGCCTTTGTGGTCGCTCGTAATATTGTGGACATTTTAATTTATAGTCTACGCTGAATGTCCAAATATAGATTTAGGCACCCTACAGTAGCAACAGAAGGCAGTCTTAAGTTGAGATTAGTACTACTAATAAGTCAATTTGAGATTTTTTCAAAAAGGAAACCGTGTGAGAGTGAAAAAAAAACTTAAAAATTACATAGCGAGATAGCATGATTCAATAATAGGAAGGTTTTGTAATAAAACAGTCTTCTCGCTCCCACACATAAAATCGGCTACTTTACTTGTGCAGAATGTTGCTCACTCTACAGTTTCTAGTTATATTAGTAGTAAAACCAAAAATTCTTCATACTAAATATTTGTTGGCATAACCTTCTTTTGCGTAAATTTCTGGAACAAGTCTAGAATAGCGACTGTTTAGCTATAAAATAACCAAAAGTGCCGATTAATAGAACTTTTTACGCTGATTTCAACGATACCAAATTTATTTGGCGCAGGTAATACATATACAAAGAAGATATAAGAGTTTTATATGCTTTGTTTACTTATATTTTTTATTATCTCTTAATTCTTATAAAATATGTATATCGAATTAAAGATAATAGCTTGTACTTTCTAAGTAATAGAAATTTCTTTACCATTAATCATGCAGTTTTTTTTTCAAAAAAGGTTATTTCATGAAAACATAACATATGTGCGTTTTTTAGTGGTTTTGGTTCAAATATATAAAAAACAATTTCAATTATGTATAAATATCAGCTGAAAGATAAATTGATTATCTTTATGGTGACGTTATTAGTTTTTAATCGGATATGTGGTTCATAAGATATTAATATTAAAAAAAAAAAAAAAATAATCAAAGAATTTAATTGTAACCTTCGAAAACGTCTTTATATTTTAAATACCTGCGCTAAATAATTTTAACATAGTTGAAATGAGCGTAAAAAGTTCTTTTGATCTGCATTTTTTGTTTTTGCATAGCTGAACGGTCGGTGTTCTAGATTTGTTCCAGGAAATGACGAATAACTTAAATTAAAAATCTATATTTTTACGTATTGCTTAGTATTTTGATCTATTATTTTTATTGGCCAAATAATAGACATAAGAACGATTATGAGAAATGTAAACATAACAAAACTGGCCAAGCTAAACAGCTTTTATACATTCGCATTCGTATCAAAAGATACGAATGTTTTGCGAATGCGAATGTGTACATGGGCAGAGAGTCTACTCTAATATTGTTGAAATGGCTCTAAGTCTGTCTAACCAGGATCCGGATAATAACCGGCTTTTAGCTTCAGGCGCTAAATGGTTAGTTGGTATATAAAGCAACATTGATGGCCTTTTAACAAGTACTGCTAAGCCCGGTTTTACAATGTATTTTATATGTAGTTGAACTTAAGTCTAACTTAAGATTTTGAGTTTCACTAACCACTTTTTGAGCAAATCTTAAGTTCAACTTAAGTCGCGGGCGTCGGCGTCTAAAAGTAAACTAAGTACAATTTAATTTGGACCGAAATTTATTTATTAATACATAGTTCAATGTTTTATATTTCTTCGCTCAAATATTACACTTTAAATAAACCGCATGAACTATCTCCCCGGTAGTTTTGTATTTTAAGAAATGTCAAAATATGTAAACAACGCATTTTTTTCTGGTGCTGCCATACTTTTAAGCAATATATTTTCCATACTTGATATGTATCGTGAAACGCAAACTTGAACAAAATCGTTAAACTGTTCTTAGCTAAGATTTTTCTCAACTAGAACTTAAGTTCAACTTAAGTTTAGATTGTGGAACTGGTCCTAAATAAGCAATCTATAAATAATTTTAAATTCCTCCAGCGAAAGCGAAGGCTGGGATGTATAAATTGAAGGCATATCTTAAAGAAAAGCGAGCTCATCTCGGTGAAAATTCTCTCGATTGGTGGAAAACTAAACTAATATATGACAAATTGACAGATCTGGCCCGCAAATATTTGAGCGCTCCACCCGTCAGCGTTCCAAGTGAGAAATTTTTACAGCCGGCCTTGTATACGAGCCTCTAAGAAATCGCCGCATGGGAAAAAAGGCAGCAAAATTACTTATTTTTTTTTTTAATATAATATGCCCCTTTTGAACTTTGATTACTAGATTAAAACACTGTATAGTTTAAGCACTCGTTCAATGTTCTAATAATTTAAAAAAATGTTAAGTAATGAAAACCATGACTAAGGTGATTATAGTTTTTTAAATGTTATTCCTTACATTAGCATTCGCATTCCGAAAGTTCACATTCGCGAAAAAATGTGACATTCGAAACATCCCTGATTTATACATACAAAAATAGGTAAAGACATACATGTGTAAATATTCATGTATTAAAAACCGGATTTAGATTATTAAATGAAAATTTTTTTCGTATATTGCCCCCTAGGTTCGCTTTGAGGTCAGGTAGTGACACAGATGTTTGTAAATGAATTAGGTGAGAATTCAGCTGTACCTAGTTTTGGTTCAAGAATGTTTGATATTGGGAATTAGGTCGCGTGCTCGTCTTCATTTTGTTGCATTTATTTTACACAGTGGGATTCTGACAATCCCTACGCTAAACTTTTTTCGCTAAAATTCTCTAAATGGTAAGCAGTGGGGCCTAAAAGTATACAACATGGAAGAGTAACCCATGCAATGTGTAATCAGCCGAATTCGGCAGTATGGGAGTATGCAACTAAGTGTGGCGTGTTGTTAGGGGCGCCTGCTATTCTCTTGGAGACTTTTGGCGATCAAAATTAGCGATAGCAAATGTTTGAACCCGGCTGCTTGTTTATTATCGGTTGCATATCATCTCGCAGTAACTTCCTCCGTTGCTGGATGTTAGCGATCAGCGACATTCCTGCACGACTATGTACACGTTATCTGATGAGATAAAAACTGATAAGACAAAAATCATCCTCATCATACGCAATGTGCACAGTCAGCATTCGGCCTCGTATAATCTGCCGGGCGATTTGATTCCCATTGATTTTACCCGTGATATGTAAGGAAAGTCGCAACTAGGGATGGGCAAGGGCCAAATTTTTCAGCCCCAGTCCGGCACGAGTATATAACACATATTTATTAGAAAATACGCACAAGAAAAATCAGTGAGGCCCGGCACGGAACGGCCTGGCACCGCCCAACTCGATTAGGCACGGGTGATAAGGAATTGCTCCAAAAATTATAACTTGCACTTTTTTACTACACTTTTTTTCTACACAAGAAAAGTTCGATTATTCAAAAAACGCTAAAACTGGCACATCCAGGACGCGAAGTGTTTGCTAAAATATCTTTATTTCAACATCTAGTATTCTGCCATAAAAACAGTTTCTCATAAAAATACAATCGCCGTTCAGAGTCGGGGTAAAACAATAGGTTTGTGTTGCAACACCGAGGCGCATGCCTCAAATCGGAGGAGAAGCTAATAATACAATTTATAATTTATTATATTATTAATTTTTCGGGCATTTTCATTCTTTTTCGTGTTTTGTTGGAAATTCAGTGTACTTTTACTATACGAATTTTTTATGTTCAGTATCATTTTGCATTTTCCAGTTCCTTGATGCGATTTGGCATATTGGATGTGTTTCTATTTAAAAATTATGGAGGTATAGCCTCCGCTAGATCATTAATTTGCTTCCACATCAAATTTACTTAGATCGTTTTCTTTTCTCCGCCAGGGCTGTCAAATTTTCGTATTATTTTCTCAGCATCTTCACATGCATATTCCGTACTCGCTCTTTAAAATGTTGCACTATGATAATGTTGCCTTATACAAAGGCGAAAAGAGAAAACGCCATTAGTAAGCTGTCGGCATATTGTGGATATCATTTCAAAGTAGCAAATTTAGGCTTATATATCCAGTCTTTGTCAACATGTGCAGTGTACTTTGGGTGATTTTTTAGCAGTTACTCCCGTCACAGCGCTTCTGCAGAAGGGGCTACATCGCTGCTGGACACCAAGCTCGCAAGATGGCGGACCGAGACTTCCTTTGGCCGACCTTCTTCGCTCTTACGAACACTTTTACCAATACGTATTTTTTTTTTGGTCTTAATACTGTCATGTGCTAATTCGAAATTTTTTCGCCACATTTCTTACGGTCTCACCTTTTCGCAATAAATCTAATATTTGATTTTAGGTTTCCTGATTAACCATTTTATTTACTGGTGATTACTTCTTGAATAAATTTCAATTCAGAAAAAAAGTCATCTGACTTCAAACGAAGTACAAGACTGTTAAATGATAAACTGAGAGAGTGCTAAACAGTGGCATGTGCTTAATTTTCATTGAGTGAGTGAGTACAGATGTGCCAATATGAATATGCAACAAAACTCTCTAAAGCTCTACCCAGAATTCCAGCGGACGGCGGTAAAGCGGTCGACGGTCAAAATTAAAACTCACAAAGGCAATGGAATGGCTCATAATAGCGGCGGCAGGGCTTTTACCGCCGACGTTTTTCGGTTGATTTAAATTTATTTCTATTTTTTCAAAATGTTGATTGAGTGTTGATTGTAGTAATTTTAATATTTTCACAAGTTCTCTACATATACGCACGTACTGAAAACATATTTCATTTTAATGATAATTTTCAAATCAAAATGACAACTAACGGATGCCGTCGTGCACCGCAATTATGTTTACTCTGACGGTTTACACTGCGGCAACTGTACAGCTGTTCACTTACCGCCGACCGCTTTACCATCGTCCGCTGAAAATTCTGGGTAGAGCTTAAGTCATTAGAAGTTGGATATATGTATACCGTCTGCTGAAATCAAACGGTTACACCATGTTATATAGTATGAATGTATATCAGTTGTGAGCTTCGACCCCCGAATTAGCTTCACCTCTGCTAATTATATTTTTTGGTTATCAAATAAATTATGCCAAATTACTGGCACACTTCCGAGGAAAGTAATCACAACAACATACTAACATACATGCTTATGTACATATATATGTTGCATAATCAATGACAGCAAAATGCGAAACGATGTCGATGCATTTAAATAGTAATTTTTGTAATCAGTGATAATCGTGACGGGTCATGAAAAATTAATGTTTATAGATCAACTGTAATCAATTTCATTTTGAATAGCTTGTTACCACATATTGATATAATATATGTATGTATGTACATCTGTATACTGTATATCAGTGAGTAAAGTTTTTAAACGGAAATAGAAAACTTTTAAATACTACATTTAAAATACTACTATTTATGTATTGCTTAGTTTGAACGATTGTAGGAAAGTTAATTTAAACTAAACATTTGAAAACATGTTTATGTACTTATCCTGGCTGAGTGTACAGAGGGGCTGTATTCGTTAGGTACTAAGAGATCCTAGGTTAAATAGTCGTGTTTGTTTTTTTTTGCCCCTGCTCCGTCAGTGTTATACTTTAACTCAACTAAACCTCCTCCCGTCATGTATTGTTCCCCTCGCAGTACTACCGTCAAGTATTTCATCGCGAGGTGATTTAAGGATGTGGCTCTACGTTGGTTGCAGCCCTGCTGCAGTCTGTTAGAAGTTGCATTAACTTGGAGCCATCCTCTGTAATAGTACCCGCCCGCAAAGTCACGTATGTTTGAACGTCTATTTCGTAATGCCTCTTACCTTCTTGCACTGCCTCTTCGTTCCCTGCTTCCACTTTTTTCAGAGGCTTCTATCATGTGGTCCATAGCGGAATAAGAGAAGGTGATGTGAGTACGAATGGTAGACTGTCGTAATTGCGGCATGCATTTTAAAAGTAGTAGAAAGGGGGAAAAATAAGCAGCTTTGGAAGGGGTCATACATTAGTACAAATGATTTGGATGAGTTATAGGTATGTGTTCATGTAAAAATAAAGAGCCCCTGTGGCGCACTTTCGCTACAATTATAACGAGTTGTCTCTTCTTATTATCTACGTTCTTTGGTATAAAACGAAATCGTAGAGATGGTCCTTTACCTATCACTTATAAAATATGTATGTATGTTAAGGCTTGGACCAAAAGCTCTTTTGATAAGTGTACGAAAATAAACTATATTGTACGTTACTATTTCGTTTGGTTTATTACTTCAACAGTTCGGTACAATACGAAAACAAAACGGCTGAGTTCACTTTGGCGATAGTACACTGCAAAAAATGAATCGTGCAGAGAAAAATATATGTATGTATGTACATATATGCAACAACTAAACACAAAACGAATGGCTGCAATGAATAGAAAAAATAAAAATGTTTTTTAATTGAATTGCACATGTTAATTTACAGAAAAAAATATTTTTCACGTAATTGAAACGTTTGCATACATATAAAACGTGCAATATGGTACAATTGTCACAAACGAAAAGCAAACGTTTCTCGTTGGGGGAAAAAACAGTGAATCTTACAATTTGTTTCTGACTATGTACTGTACAAAACCACAAATGATATGATGATCGATGAGCAAATGGGAATTGTTTTGTACAGTTTATTTTCGTACCCTGCTTTTGATATGGCAAATTAAATTTTAATTTTCGCGTGACTAATTACAAAGGCCTGCGAAATTTAAATTTTGTTTCCCTTTACTTATGTTAGTTTTTTGAATATCTAGGTATGTCAAATCAAAAAATAGATACATCTTTGTTTTTTTTTCTAGCACGTCAAGATTTTTTTTTGGTGACATGTATATTTTAGGATTTTTAGCAATTTTAATTAATTAATCCCAACGGTTTTTACGATCCCTTCCCGCCCAACCGAGACACGACGTACGGAACCTTTATTTTGTGTTAAGTGTCTAGACCGAAAACTATTCAGCTACAGAATCAAATTCACTACATATGCTAAATATAATATTTCAATTATTGAGAGTGGAAATGCTAGTTTTATTTATGGCAAAAATCGAGTCCGATATGTCAAACGTGCTGGAATGAGAGTTAAAATCTTGACATAAACAACGGAATGATTCGTTAAGTTCAAAATTAGTTTTACATGGCTTATAAAATAGAGGCCGAAAGTGCCTTGACACTCGAGAGGTAACATTAAAGCAGGAAGCGCCAAAAATTAACTACTTTGGATATGGATTTTTATTTAAAAACAAATCGCGTTAGTTAAAAATATCCAAAAAATGGACTACGTAAATCCCGTAGAGCTGGACTTTAAAATTGAAAAATCTCTATAAAATTTACCTCTGGTGAAGTGGTAAGCAGAATTTCATTATCCACAACTTTTCTTCGAACATTTTTTTTGTTCGCCGCTTAGACCACGACCCGGAACGTGCCAAACATAGCGATGTAAGGGAATCGGTGTAAAATTCATTATCACACCACCCCATATGGCGGCCAAAAATTAAAATCGATTCGGTCCGCTTGAAACGTTTTCCTCGGAGATTCTTGGGCCGCTTATTACCAATCTGAGATCAGGATGGAAAAATGCAAAATGGCGGACCCAATACGGGGGGAAAACAAAAATTAATTTATTAAAATTATGGATTTCTGTTGTGATTGCAGCTTTTCGACGTTAAGCTTTCCTTGCATATTTGGGCGCACATTTTTTGCTGCACAGAGGCGGATGGGTATCTTGGCTGTAATACTGGAAGCATGCCTTCCGTCTTTCACAATATGATCGATTTGGTTTCTCGTTTTTTGTTTATGCTTGAACCTAGTACTGCATACTACCATGTTTCGGGCCCCGTCGAACTCGATTAGCCTCAGTCCGTTGTCGAACGTTTCATCGTGGAGGCTGTATTTTACGACGGTGGTTCCAAAGATCCCTTCCTTGCCCACCCTGGCATTGAAGTCGCCAAGCACGATGTTGATATCATGGCGGGCGAAGCGCTCGTTCGTGCGCTCCAAGCGGTCATAGAAGAGATCATTGGATGCCTCATCCCTCTCTTCCGTCGGGACATGGGCGCAGATGAGCGAGATGTTGAAGAATATCGTTTTGATGCGAATTGTGGCTAGACGCTCGTCCGTCGGGGTGAACGTCAGAACTCGGCGACGCAGTCTCTCTCCCAACACACATTCAACACCGAATTTGCGCTCCTTTACATGGCAGCTGTAGTAGACGGCGCAAGGCCCCAGGCATTGATTGCCTTGCCCGTCCAAAGCATTTCTTGAATGGGGGTGATGTCAGAGAGCTTTTGTCCTTATGAGGATATTAACCGGCCGGGTAGAGGCACCTTCCCCATTAAGAGTCCAGACATGTGAGGTGCATGCCCTCAAATCGTGGTCCTTTAAACGCTTGCCGTGGTCGTCATGAATATTTAAGGGCATATTATACAGCCCAACAAAATTCCGACAACTGCTTGCACAACCAGTGACCACTGGTTCTTATAAGATTTTCTCCGTGGAATCTGTTCTTGAAATTATTCAGTTGGCATCGGTTTGAAGATGTTTGCGGATTAAATTGTCGAAAAGCGGATATTTTTTTAAACTAATTAAATTTGTTTGATCAAATTCATTGAAATTTTTCACAAGCTTCTTCTTAGATACTAAATTAATATGTCAAATATTTCGAACATGTGAAAATTTGTACCTTTTTGTCATTTACCTCATTATAAGTACTTATTCGAAGAGAAGTGAATTCCACCTTTAATCAGATTCAGCGCGTCTTTAATTTTTCATTGTTAATACAAATAATAATAGATTGGTGCTTATACATATGTATGTTAGTGTTTGGCCGAGCTTCTCCTCCGATTTGTGGCGTGCGCCTTGACGTTGTCACACAAAGCGGAGGGTCCTACAGTTTTACGCCGATTCCGAACGGTGATTGTATTTTTATGAGAAGCTGTTTTTCACGGCACAAATACACTGGGAGGTTTGCCATTGCCTGCCGAGGGACGACCGCTGTTAAGAAAAGAACGTTTTTTCTACACTTTTTTTTTTTTGCGATGTTGCTTGGACCAGGGCTTGAACCAAGGCACAGCGGAGTGGAAGCGCACACTGAAAGTTTTGAAAGGCTTATTACCACCTACAATAAGGCAATAAAAAAAAAGTGGTATGGGTGTTATGAAAAATAAGACGATATTTCAGATTGAGTTCGTAAAATTTTTTATAAAAAAAATCTAAAATAAATTGTTTTTGTCACTTATGTTTAAGCTTTTCTCTATTCTACTATAAAGGTTTAAAAAATGTGGTTTTTGACACATTTTATTCAACTATATTGAAAATAAGAGCTAGGTGATTAATTTAAAGTTCTTAATATATGGAAGAAAGAGGAATTAGCT
>NW_023459958.1:0-45206 GCF_013731165.1 Rhagoletis pomonella | reverse complement strand
ACAGCTTCTTATAAAAATACAATCGCCGTTCGGAGTCGGCGTAAAACTCTAGGTTCTTCCCCTTTGTGTGACACCATCAAGGCGCCCGCCACAAATCGGAGGAGAAGCTCGGCAAAACACTAACATACGCGCAAGCGCCAATTTATTATTATTATTATTATTATTATTATTAAAAGAACCTAAACAATTTGCTAAGTCAAACAAAAAAATTTTAAGAAAAAAGTAGAAAATTTGCGAAGTCACGAAATTATCTACAAAATTTATATAAAAGTAGATTTTTTCAATTTTTTTTATTGAAGGGTAAATGAAAATCGCGAAACACTGCATTCAAAGTTTTGCAAAATACCTAAAGAAAATTACTTAAGAACGTTTTTTGTGTCTCCTGTACAATCGAATAAAATGGACTTAGCAACTTTGCACTCTAAGCTGGCGATATGCGAAATTCTACGAATCATGGGAGTTTTTCTTTTCTTTAAAAATCCCCTAAACTAAGCTAAATAATATACCTTTACAATTCTTCCATTTTTTAATAGAAATTATATCTGGTTAGTTTTTATTAAAAAAAACATAATAACGTACCCGACAGATTTTTCCCCAATACAATATTTTTACTAGTAACACGTACTAAATTAAATTTTTAATTTAATATTTTCAGTTCTTCTCTCAACCGTTTCGCGTTTTCAAAACCTTTTTACTTACTTGCATTTTCGTTTTACATTTTTATGGAAGCACCCATATTGAGGATAAAAAAGTGCCAAAATTTGCCAAATAAAAAAGTGAAAGTGACAAAGAACGTGTCATCCTTTTTAATTCTTCACATTTAGCATTCGAATTAGAAACACATTCCTAAAACATGAGTCCAATGCCAAAGTAAGATAAACCAGTTGTATACACTATAGAAATTAGAAAATTTTAGTTGAGAAAAGGATTTCATAAAAGTGTATCGAAATATTACTATTTTTCAAAAGTGCACGTGGTGGCAAATTGGAGAATTAAGTGTCATGTGAAGTAAAATAGGGCAAAAAATGGCACATTTTGAGCCAAGTTTGCAGCCCTGTCTGCAAGCCATTCCTGCAGAATGTGCACTTCCTCTCCCTGTATGGCGTACCTACCCTCCAAATGACTGTAGCTTGCACGAGTTGCGGAATCAAAATGGCTAACTTTTTCAAACTATTAAACTGTCAATGCTTCTATTTCCACAAGAGTATAACTGACTGCTTGATTATAAAATAATTTTATACATAAATGTGTATTGTATTTTGAAGTGAATTGTTTTCGTCATTTTCTTGTAAAACTGCATGAATTATTTATTTTTACTGGTAACAAAATATTACGAAAATATTTTTAATCACATACTTTACTTCTTTATAGCGCATATTTTTAAATATTGATTGCATATTACAACGGTGGGCAAACGCGGCTCTTTGAGCCAAATGCGGCTCTTTTTATTTTCTCTTTGCTTAGAACATTTTGCCTCTTTTTACTTTTTAAAATACATACATATTTCTTTGCTAAACATTCTTTTCCATTGTGTTGTTTTTTTATTTTATTTCTTATATATACACATACGCAACTTGAGATCGGAACATTACCCGCAATTGGAGAACGTAAATTTGCTTTCTGACTTAGGGCCGTTTTCTCAGTTAACCTTTAGATTACCGGCCACTTTATCGCCTCGATACGAGTTCTCGTTTCCTCATCAGCGCATTAATTTCTCGAATCGGTAAATTGTTGCTCACCCGATGCAGCCTTTAAAAATTTCTAACCAACCTTAAATTTTGGTTTGGTTTTGGTTCGTGGATCCGATATATTAGAAATGTCAACCAAGGTTTTGGCTTTTGCTAACAGTGGCTCTTGCTCTTTATTTGCTTATGATGCATTGCCAACCTTTGAAATTTTATGACGAATGTAGAGAAGTTTCACTTTCGCGTTGCCGTAATTTCGGAATAACAAATTTATTTTTACCGGTAAGACAAGAAAACGAAAATACGTTTAACGCACTTTAAAGTGAGGAACAATTTATCTGCCCTGTTAGTAAAGCCAACTTTACTGCTTACATCAGAAAACGGTTCTTAGGGCCGTTTTCTAATGTAAGCAATAAAGTTTCATTAGGCGAAACTACACCAAAAAAAATATTGCTGATTGTAGGAGGGATTGTATCTCCAACATGAGAAACTCCAAATAAGATGACTACCAGGAGAATATTGTAAAAGTAAAGAAGTTTCTAAAGATGGAAGGGTACGTTTTACATTCAGCCCGTTCCGGATGATATTCACTGCATTACGCTTTGTCGCAATCCGAGTCTGACAATAATCCGTTGAATACCACTTGTGTTTCAAAAACAGTCGTATATTTTCATCATGTTTGCCTGCCTAGGAATGTTTGAAAAAACATTTGCGGGGTGAAAATCCCGAGCACAAAGTACAAAGTTATGGAAAAATATTCTACGAATATGTGATGTTACAACTGAAAATTTGTGTTCTGCTTTCACAACATATCGAAAAATATATGCCAAATAAAATGCTGTTTCAAGGCTTATAAATCTAGAATAATTGAGAAAGACTTTTAAAATCCTCAAGCTTTTGTGGAAAAAATTAGCAAAATTAGTTTTAGTCCCGTATTGGGCTGCCATAATTATGGTCACCGTAGATATGATGGAACATTGCAAAACTTGAATTTGCCTCTAGAAGGAAAGAATAAAAATGTGTTTGATTGGTCGCAATTTATTTTAAGTTTTTAAGCTAAACTATGTCTTTTTATTCATGATCTCAATATCTCACCATTTACCATGGCTAGAAAAAAATATTGCTCATGATTTAAAAGCAGATTTTGAAAAAATATTTGCCGATTTGAAATTTTTTAAATGTACGTTTGCAAACTTCATAAACCCTGTTTTTATGTAACATAATTGAGGATGAATTTGCAATATCTGAAAAACTTATTTTTAAGAAAAGCGAAGAAGAGTTAGGGTTTTTGGAATTAAAAGAAGATAATGCACTGGAAATGCAACATAAAGCTTTGCCATTGCTTGGATTCCGGTAACTAGTACCAAATTTAAAATATCCGCTGGTGAAAACAGCTGCGTGACATATATTTTAAATTTTTGGTACAACGTATAACTGTGAGTGTTTGTACTCTACAAAGAAATTCGAAAGTCAGAACACCGTGCACATTAGTTGCATTCGCGTACCTAATAATTATTGTAAGTTATAAAAACTATAAGCTTCTTGTATTCGCGTACCCAAAAAACTTGCAAAGTAGGGAAATTGAGAGAGCAAAATGGCATTTCATTTTGAGAGAAAGCTGCTAGTTTCTGATGGAAAAATTTTTGACAACAGCAATTTGCCGACAAGAAAACAGCTGGTTGGAATTTACGCAAATCCCTAAACTGAATTTGATGATTTGGAAGTTAAAATAGTAAAATGCCACTTATTAAACTTGTAAGAAGTAAGTAACTATTCGTTTAGTCAGTGAACTGTGTCAGGATAAGACTTCGGGATTTGTTTCTCAATTTTATACTTTGGAACGTAAACAAAATTTCTATCAACTGTTCGTCTAACTTGCAAGTTTCTGCAAATTTTCTGTCGCGTACTTTTTGGGATATTTATTCCTGTGAGAGAACAGAGAGCATTTCGGCGGAACTTTGCTGTTGGACATTTTTTACTGGAGATTTTAAACGAACATACCTATTAATTAACCAACATTTAACAGAACTGTTACGAACGGCTTTAACTAACGTAAAACCATATTTTGAAAATTTGGCCTAAGGGACCTTTTGAATTTTCTTACATATCAATATTACGTACATTAGAATAATAATAAAATTAATGTTTTAAAAATAAAATTTTTGTTAAGGTTTTTTTTGTGGCTCTTTGTAGCATTTAGAATTTACATGTGGCTCTTTTCGGTCTCGGCCTTGCCCACCCGTGGCATATTATATGCGCATATTTTCGATTTTTTAATGCATGAGCCCTACTCATAACAATTATTTGTGCTCTATACAGGTATTTTATATATTGTACATACAAAGCAATAGTTCAAAGCATAATAGCCCAGTTATGCATACTTGCACTGCTATACCATTTTTACGTAAAAATCAAAACCCAACAGACTTCTACATGTGAAGTGCTATGCGTTGAGGAACCGCTTACACGCAAAGCTCATTTAACAGATTCCTTATGTGACAACTCTCATGCTACGCCAACTATGTATAACTGAGCTATAAGTGTATACATATGTACTAGGGATGTTGCGAATGTGGAATTTTAGACATCCGCGTATGCGAATGCGGATGCGGATGTCTAACAGCTAACATCCGCGGATGCGGATGCGAATGCAGATGTCAAGTACTTTTATAAAACAATTAAGTAAGTAAATTAAGTTACTTAGGTAAATAAAAAATGGAAAAGTTAGTAATTTCTAATAATGTTTATTTTGTTTAGTACTTGAAGTCAAAAATTTGAATATTATATTTAATAAAAAGTAATGTGAATTACATCGTGGCTGAAAATGTCGGATGTATCCTCCTGACTTTCATCTTCACTTGAAGAATCTAGCATAATGGTGAGATCGTTGTTTAAACACCACTTACAAACCAAACCTTGTCAGCTTTCCTAGTTAAGATTTTTAAAAAGAATTCTTCATTCTCATTCCTTTGGCTGTTTCAGAATTTGGGGAATCTGTAACGCCATCAGCGATTTTAGTTTTTGTAATTCATTTTTAATCTTTTCTTCTGCGACTGGTTTGAAAAATTTGTGCTTATAAAAAATTTTGAACAAAATTAGTGTTGGGAAGTATCGACTACTTATGAGGATCGAGTTCTTTAGTATCGATACTTTTAATGATCGGGTATTTTTCAGAGTACTGGGTACTTTCTTTACATATACACATGATGGTAAGATTTCAGTAAGTAATTAGTGTAGAAATCTCAGAAGCTGGCAGTATTTTATTCAAATTAATATATGAATCCCAAATTACGTCAAATGAATGGCTACTTGTACTGGGTACAAGTACTGTACTTGAAAATTATTTAAACTGCAAATTAAGTACAATCATTTCTGAATACCATTAAATGTAAATAACGCCCAGTACTTTTTAAGTCTATTCGACACTTAATACTGAGTGATTTGAATCGATCCTGAGTACATGTATCAAATGGATTATTGAGTACTTTGGATTTTTTTAAGTTCTGAGTACTTTCGAGTTCTTTTGTGAGTACTAAGTTTTTTGGAGTTCAGTATCGATACCTTTAAAAAGCGGGTGCTGTCGACCCTTTTGAGAATCGTGTTATGAGTACTTTTCGTATCGATACAGAATATAGGTATTTTTTTAAAAAGGCAAAAAAAAATTGTATAAGCATTTATATTATTGGAATCACGAATGATGAGGGTCTCAGATAGCTGCATAATTCTTACCTTAAAGATCAGACGTATAGCTTTTTAATTATTCGAGCAAAGAAGTGATACGTAGGGGGACAGTTTTGCCAAATAAGTTTTTAGCCAAGGATTCAATGGATATCAATATAAAAAAATATTGCCCGACAAGTAGACAAAACTACTGGTTTTGAAATTTTTCCTAAATATAAGTTCCCCATTTGAAATGATTTAAACGAATATATGTAACATCAAAAGCAAATCACGAAAATTCGGTTTAAAGTATAGTCCACACTTTCTTCTTTTGTGTCTAGTAGTTGTTGTTTTAAGATTGGTAAAAAGAAAATAATAATAAAGAATGAAACCAATGCAGGTATTTAAAGCACAGAAAACCAAAAAAAAAAAAATATTTATAAAAGGGCAATGTTTTCTTTGACGTACGTCAAAGGTCAAGTAAAAATGGGAACTTTTATGACTGCCCATTAATAGCTCGGTTATATAGCTTAAGAAATAATATGTTTAAAGACATTTTTATCAAAGTTGATAAATATGATATTTGACAAGTTTTGTTACACATATACTCCCACGGCCACAAGCAAAATTATTGGCTACAACTTGTCATTTTGTTTGCCATATATACGTTTTATCGATGCACTTGCTCAACATTCGCATTTGCAAAAGCTCCGCATTGATTATTGCGAATGCGAAAGCGAATGCGAATGTTAAAATTAATGCGGAAGCTCCGCGGTTTCGAATCCGAATGCGAATATTCGCAACAACCCTGATATGTACACAACGAAAATGCTTTTCTTGGAAATTTTAAGACCCTACCCCCTCATTTTATTCGTTTTTATGAGAAATATTATTTTCTTTTTATAGATTTTTTAAAGGTCATTTAGAGATCGGTTATATAGCTTAAGAAATAATATGTTTAAAGACATTTTTATCAAAGTTGATAAATATGATATTTGACAAGTTTTGTTACACATATACTCCCACGGCCACAAGCAAAATTATTGGCTACAACTTGTCATTTTGTTTGCCATATATACGTTTTATCGATGCACTTGCACAACATTCGCATTTGCAAAAGCTCCGCATTGATTATTGCGAATGCGAAAGCGAATGCGAATGTTTAAATTAATGCGGAAGCTCCGCGGTTTCGAATCCGAATGCGAATATTCGCAACAACCCTGATATGTACACAACGAAAATGCTTTTCTTGGAAATTTTAAGACCCTACCCCTCAGTTTATTCGTTTTTATGAGAAATATTATTTTCTTTTTATAGATTTTTTAAAGGTCATTTAGAGATCGCGACCTGCCGATTTAGGTCGGAAAATAGGATTTTGTAGATTTATGAGTTTTTGAATGACTATTTTTGATTCGATTTCAAAGATCGAACATAACCAACAAAGATCGAAAAGACCATATTTCGCTTAATCTTTTAAATTTTGACCATCGAGAATTTCTACAATTTCAAAATAAGGAATACTATCTAAAATGAAATCTTTTTTTCAAATAAACTGATACCTCATTCATTGCAATCGCATAAAAATTTTCGAATTTAGGCGACTTTTCTTAAATATGGCCTCGCATTTATATGTGTGTGTGTACCGGAATTTAAGATTTTTTGATGTGGGGTGCAATAACACCATAAGCAATAAGGCCATATTTCCATTTGTTTTAGAAATAAACCCATATGGCGTTATTTCCAATCCAGAAGTGAAATAAAGTCATATTCAAAATTGTACAAATGAGTAATAAAGTCATAATTGAAATTACAACCGCTTCAACTAAAAATTCATGTCTGGCCACACTGTTTGTGTGGATCACATATTTTTCCTATTAATTGCCCGTAGGCGAGTTTCTTTATTATTAAGTCCGGATCTAGAAAATAAGGCGTGTATTTTGTCAGGAGCGATCGGTATAAAGAAACAGAAGAGAATGAAATTATCAGGTATCAGCTTATTAATATTTAATAAAATTTTTTCGCAAAACAATTTGCAAAAATTTACTTGGTTTCTCTAGCGCCATTATTTTCATGCAATATTCTATGAATTCCGTACTAGAGACGAAATGAGAAGAATGCGCTCAGATTGTTCGACCCCATTTTATTCGGCAACAACGTTCTCATGTGCGCGCTGAAATTAAGTTTAGTGGTTCTTTGTTCCGTTATCGAATAAGTTTGTTTGTTCGATTTTGTTAAAACATATACATATATATGTACATACGTACTATGATGCTGAATTATTTAAATTGATACAAATTATTACTAACTAGCCGGCCACGGATGCTGTATGAATATGTATGTACATTTACGTATTTGGAGAAAGAAATCATATGTCATCATGTACTTCCTTTATTATATACATAACAAATCCTGTCTAAATCCGTTCATTAGCGTGGTTAAAATATCTCGCATTTCCTTTATACTATGTATAGAAGATAGTAATTTTAAATAGGTGACAACCCTACTCAAAAAACTTAAAGTTTTTGTACATTCGAAGGCCATGCACTTCCATTTGGTATCTCATTTTTTTATCCAACGAACGGTGAAGATCTTATGGGTTTTAAACAGGTGGCAACCCTACCCAAAAATATAATACGTTATTGCACATCCAGAGGCTAAGTCTTTTCCTTTGACAGTGACGGTGCAGAACTCACGCCTACACTTATTAGAATTGAATATAGTAATTTTCTTAGCAGGTGGCAACCCTATTGAAATTCTAAATTAAAAAGGTCACTCTCCTATCGATACAGAATATATTAGAGGAAATTTCGTCAAAATCTGTTCAGTCGTTTTCGAGATTACCGCGTACAAAGAATCTCGACCTTCCTTTGTACTACTACTAATGAAATGAAATAAATAATTATTTGATATTTCCGCGCCGGGCTCGCGACCACGGTGTCTCGCTGCACTCGCGCCGCACCCCAAGCCTTCTCCGCAAAACCTCGTTTTATGTTTTCTAAACTAAAATTTTAAAAAGCACAATAAAACCATAATGGCTTTATCTCCATTTCCAGTTGGGAATAAGGCCGTATCGAAATTATGGTTTTATTTCCAATCGCAAAGCGAAATAAAGCCATTATGGTCTTATTGCGTATGGTGTTTTGCAACCCACCATTTTTTGAGCAGTGTGGCTAAGGAGCACGGTTGCCATTTCCATTTAATTTTTCGGACCAAAAAATGGACCAAATGGTAAAAAATGGACCAATTTTTATTACATCGAGAAATTGAGTGGAGTTTATTCCTCTTTATCAAGAAAATATGCCAATTCAGTTTTTATAACGATTTTTTTATATTGCATCCAATGTGCATTACAATTGTATATTACTAACATTATATTATTTAAAGTTTTAAATTATAATTTGTTTCTTAATTTTGTTTTTATTAATGCTAAATCAAGAAATATGCGCTCAGCAGCTTTGAAGTTACCTTCACTCAGCCTCAATTTGCGAAATTGAAATTCAATTATGTCTGCATCATTTACCAATGCAGGAAATTGGTCGAGTAGCGGCAAAATTGATACATCAGTATCATAAAGAACTTTATGCGGTGTAATAATTTCAAGATGTTTAATATCTTTTCGATTGAAATCGAATATTATTTTCATGCGCTAAATGCTATGATTAAAGTTTTGCTACCTTTTCATATTTTTGCCAGCCACTTTAATATTGGTCACACTTTTAGCAGGTGCTGCCAATCGCCCCTATGCAGAATATCGTCATCGTCATCGTCGACGATCGTCAGCGCAACAGTAACATGGCTGACGATGGCCGTATCGTCACTTTTACTGACGATGACGATCTTCAACATAGGGCGGAATATTCATCAATTAAATAGAAAAAATCGAAAACGCGAAATTTATTGCATAAAGTGAATGGGTCATAATAACTTAACCAAAGGCTTTTGAAATGGACCATTTTAAAAATAATTGGGCCAATGGACCAAACGAAAAGAAATGGACCAAATTCGGTCCATTTGGACTAAAACGGCAACCGTGCTAAGGAGTTGGACAATATTTATTCAAAATTGATATATACAATCGCTCTTTAGCAAAAATATAGCACGTTTTGGGTTTTTTGGAACTACCGTTACATTGGTGGAGCCCGTGGTTTTTGTCCGATTTCAAATTTATGGAGCTTAAGAATCCTAAGCGCAGTGTGTTCACCAAATTTGGTTGAGATCGGTCGGGTAGTTTTTAAGATACACCTATGCACACACTTATATCATGGGCGGTCCCACCCCCACTTACCCAAAATTTCTTGAAAACCCACTTTTTTGATAAAGAGCGATTGTATATATAAATTTCTAATAAAGATTGATGAGTTCCTTAGCCACACTGCTCAAAAAATCTGACATTCCGGTACATACACATATATAAATTCAAGGCCGTGTTTAAGTAAAGTCGCCTAAATTCGATCATTTTTATGCGATTGCATTATTGAGGTATCAGTTTATTTGAAAATAGATTTAATTTTAGATAGTACTCCATATTTTGAAATTGTAGAAATTATCGATGGTAAAAATTGAAAAAATTTTGAGAAATATATGTATTTTTAATTTAGCCTAGTCGGACAATAGATTATTTCATACCATTTGAAAGACAGGCTTTCCCAAAGTGTGTGACGCTAGTGGCTAGAGTATACTAGTGGTGCGGGCAAATTCTTTAGACTTTCCATACACAACGGAAGCGGTTTGATCAAACTTCAACATGGCGGACAGAAAATAAAAAATTTTGATTTTTATTAAAATTATGTTCAGCGGCTCGTCAAACCCCATAAACAACACAAATAGCTTGCAGCAAAGGGATATTTCGCTCTTAAGCGTAGTTTCCCAGTACGTTTTGTCCATGTAAAATTGAATCAGAAAAATAGCCGAAAACGTACTCTTTTCACAACCCCTTTCGGTACTTTTGTGGACCTAAACCGCGTTTCATCCACTTTTCTTCCCGTTTTCGAATTCACTTTCGGATTTTTTGCTGCCTGGGCTGTTCTCGTAACAAGGGCAGCAGCTTCGCGCACGTGTACATATTACTTTTCCTTTGGAACTTCACAATCACACTGTCAAAGAGTGAATCAACACGATTTTAGAGGCAGTCTTCTCGTGTTAGTGAAGTACTCGTTCGCAATGCAAATCGAAGAAATTTGTACTGAACAATGGTTTGAAATGGAGCATGTGTGCGGATATTTGCGGTGGCTGGAAAAACGAAAGGAGCTATATCGGGGATGAAGCAAGAGGCGGAAAACGCCACGAGAAGTCACTTTATGATCCCTCGGTAATCCCTGGCGACTAGGAAGATGCCGCCACTATATTTAAAACCCGTATTGGATGACGCTGCGAAGAACAGAGGCCTGAGAAATTAAAATACATCTCTGGTTTTTTCTAGAATGTCGAGATTTTTTTTATTGGTGACATGTATATTTTAGAATTGCTAGCAATTTGCATGAAAACACCATAAATAAATAAAGTAATCAGAAAAACGTATGTAACAGCCGGTTCCACCAGCAAATTCCATATAAAATTCAAAAAATTAAAATCATTTATCACTTAAATTGCTTTCGTGAAATTGGCAGTAAAAATTATTTTTTCAGCGTGAACACGCATTACCAGCGTTAACTTGGAAATTTTAGAAAAAACCATTGTCGAATATTTTCCCAACATCGACTCTGAGGATGGCTTCAGCTGGATAACAAACCTGTTTTCATGTGGCCCGAAAAGTAAACCTACTGAGATGAACAATTAAGCTTTTGAAAACCTTCTGGACATCAGTGCAGACAGCACTTTGAATCTTAAATACTACGAAGGGAGCCAAGAGAGTTCTGGATGCAAGTGTATGCAGAAAACACTGCTGTTGGAAAGATTGCATTAAAAATACTAGTGACTTGTATGCCCTTATTATGAGTTGCATTCGATTTTCGATCTGCAACCGTGTCGAAATTTTCGTTGAGTATACGGTTGCCAGACGTACTGATTTCTTCAATCAGTACGCTAATGCACTGATTTTTCATAATTTGTACTGATTTGTACTGAATTTTCCATTCAACAAAACACTTTAGCATTTTCTTAAGGTTTTTACATAACGTTGGAACTTCCTTAAACTGTACTGTAAAAAATAGGAAGAAAATGGTTTAATTATAGTTGACATAGATAATGTTTGATATGTCCAAGAAATTAAAGCAATCAATCATTTTATGGGCATATCGCCGGGTCGTTACGTACCAGTTGCGATAATCTGATGGCGCCTAAATTATTAAAAAAAAAAAGGCTGAAATTTGTGTCGAGGGTTAGTTATCTCGAAAATAACTTTCAGTTTAATGACAATAAATTTGAATATTCGAATGGCTTTTGCCTATAACATACAACTCCTTTTTCTCAATTTACTGACACTGTAAAAGAGTTTTGCATACAAGACATAGAGTTAGATACTCATTTTAGCGAATTCTTAGTCTTTCACAGTTTTTGCGTAGTTGAAAAAATTATTTAAGCCATGAGGAAATATAGATGAAGTTCTTAAAAAGTGG
This sequence comes from Rhagoletis pomonella, assembly GCF_013731165.1. Lineage (NCBI taxonomy): Eukaryota > Metazoa > Arthropoda > Insecta > Diptera > Tephritidae > Rhagoletis > Rhagoletis pomonella. The sequence goes on along the minus strand of NW_023459958.1, from coordinate 33,307 downwards.
TACAGTTTGAAAAAATATTTAATTTTGTTTTTTTTTTCAATACCACACTATAGCGAAACAACTGAGAGGATCTTTAGAATAAAGTTTGTTTCCGGGCGCAAAGAGAGAAACCGGCTTCTAATTAAAATTTTTGAAAGTAAACTTCAAATTAAAAGTAATTTTAAAATGAAATGTATAGATTTATTTGACTATTTAAACACTGAAAATGGGAATGATCTCATTATTGCTATTCAAAAATGTCACAAATATAAAATAATTTATTGGCTCCTGTGTATAATGATGTTTACACTCATGTTAAAATGAATAACACTTTTATATTTTATGAACTATATTTTATTTATATTCCAAAATATTGTTAAAAACAAGAACTCTGGCGTTTTAAATTTGTTTCTGTTACTTACATTCATAATTTTGCTTTGAATAAAAACGTACTGAAAAGTACTGATTTTTTTTAGAATGAAAAAGTCTAACGTACTGATTTCGCGCATAAGAAATCTTGCAACCCTAGTTGAGTATCGAATTTTCTGTCGGAACCGAATTTTGCTTTCGATGGTGTAGCGAAGTGTTAGAAAACTGTGAAAAATGTATGACTTTGCATTTGTTTTTTTTACATTATGGCGGCTAGACACTAATTTTAAACAATTTTTATTAATTTCATGCAGTTCTAACGTCGTCAATATTAAACACAAGCTCGAAAGGCTGGTTTTGCTTGTGAAAGAAAATCCCAATACTCAGTTGGCATGTTCTCTGAGAACAAAATCGTAAGCTGTTGATAGTTTTAAAATATTTTAAATAGATTTGGCTCACAAACGCCTCTTTAGACAGCTTTTAATAAATCTATAGACAAATTTCTTAAATATATTTTATGTCAAAATATATTCGAAAGACCTCACTTAAACAAATACACCAGCAAGCTTTCAACGTCAAATGATTTAAGGGTAAAATTGTCAAAGCTCCCAATAAACTTGAAGGAAATAATGAAATCAGCAAAACAATTTTAGTCCTCACATTAAAGCTAACGGAGCATAAAGTTTGCATTGTGTTTTCTTGTTTTCGTATACATTTGAAGAGTAGGGGTGCCGCGAAATTTTTTTAACACAACAAGGGTGCCGAGGTGAAAAAAGTTTGGGAACCCTTGGCCTACATATCCTCTTCTCAGATCATATTCGATTTTTGAAATCGAATCAAGAATAGTCATTCAAAAACTCATAAATCTACAAAATCCTATTTTCTGACCTAAATCTACAGGTCGCGTTCTCTGAATGACCTTTAAGAAATTTATTAAAATATGCAATAATATTTCTCATAAAAACGAATAAAATTAGAGGGTAGGGTCTTGAAATGTCCAAAAAAAAAACATTTTCGATGGGAACCCTAATATGCATGTAAGTTAAACAATTATTTATAATTGAAAATCCATTTTGTGCTTATACATTTTATTGTAAATAGGATTTTGAACTGTAGCTTTAACCAAATTTCCATCGGCACTTGCTACAACTGAATGCTTCGAAGTCAGCCTATTTCCCTCATTAAAGTTAGGTGCATCTGCCATTATGCAATTGCATCTGCAATCACTAAGTGCAACGTGGCTCGTCTAGCGGAATCTCTTTTGAAACTCCTGCTTTGCCAAGGGGTTATAAGATGTAAAAGCATATCAGAAAGATGAAAAACAGACACCTAACGGCGCCTATATTTCTATTGTATGCACTGGTATAGAAAAAATTGCAACTGAATTCGAAATTGCCAATTGAATATGATTTCAACGTGAACAGACGTGTATTGGATTGCTATGCACTAGTTTGTTAAAAGTTGAGATATTTTAAACTTTTATACATGTTTAAACTCAGCTGATGGTTTTACGAGATAGTGAATATACCAGCAATGAAATAGTTTACAAACAAGTGAAAAGAAAAAGATTAAATTCAAGAGTTGAACTCTAAATCATGATACAAAAAATTTAAGGTAAAACCGCTGAGAGGCAGCCTGAACATTTTTCATGTTTGCTAACATAACACAAATGTTTTCAAATTTTCAATTTCACAAATACATTCTTACTTTCAGTCTCAAATAAAAGAAATTTGAATATTTTCATCTATTTGTTTTTTGTTTTACTCTTATTTGGCATTTGAGTTGCTCTCATAATTTCAATTTTATAAAGTAGACAAACTTCAAAAAATAAATGATGGCCGATGAATTGAGCGAGTCTAAATACTAATTTTTCTATTTCCACTTTCTTTTGCACGAAAGAGGCAAAGGGTAAACAAAATTGCGCTGTCAATGTTATTGTGGCTTATTAACATTTAATTTTAATATTTTTATTGAGCTTTGTACCACGATTATTTTATTAGGTAAAATTAAAAAAGCAACAAAGTCTAAGCAGTAGAAGTTATAGCAGCTATTTCGGGGATCACCACATCTCATCAGACTTCTTTTTTCTACACTTCAGCAGGGCTGAGAGAATAGTGGAAAAGTGTCATAAGTGCCGAAAAGGCATAATAGGGCTTTCGCACGAGGCGATTTTTCAGGAAACTTTTGCATTCAACTCACGTAGGGTGGCACGAAAAAAAAATTTAATGGCTAGAAATATCAAAATATAAAAATATTCGCCATGAAAAGGGGTTTGCATTGTCCAAATTTGCATTCTCCTTTTGGTTGAACGGCCTTTCAACTAATCGCTTTCAACAAAGTTGGTCGCCAGCCAACATTTAGCCATTCAACTTGAACGCAAAAGTTGAACGCAAAATCGCCTCGTGCGAACACATTTTAAGGGAGTAAACTGGATTGCACTGATCACAAATCAAATTCCTGAAAAATGCTATTTTAAAATGTGTGAAAGTTTTTAAACAAAGGAGAAATAATAGCTTTAGCGCAACCATCGAAATCAAACATGAGAAATACTTGGAAGTGCTAAAACGTGAGAAGATTAACATCGGGTGGGATCATTGTGGCGTATAAGATGGGCTAAATGTTAAAAAATGTCTCAAATGCTTAGGGTACAATCGCAACGCAAATACTTGCACTAAGAAATTAAGATGTGGTGTGGTGATAAATCTGATGAGTGTGGTACACAGATAACCAATCCTGTATGAGGAAATTGCGCGAACGGAAATAAAGAGCTTGGTTTCAAGCTCGACACAGGACATAGTATATTCAGCAAAGAATGCCCTGTCTACCAAAGTAAACTAAAAATTCAAAAATAGAGGGTGGGGGGAACCATAACTCAAAGGAACTTAAAAGGAGGCGTATCACATCGCAAAAGCATGGAATTTTTTATCAGCTATAACTTCAGAACCATAAGTCACATGAGCTTGAAATTCGGTATGCAGACATAACTATGGTAAGTGCTTATTGTAAGGTATTCATATCTAAATGAGTTTGAAAAGGGGCGTGTCACATCTCATAGTCGTGGAATTTTTAATCAGCTATAAATTCCAAATTGTCGGCCGCTGTAGTGTAGTGGTAAGCAGTGCGCGCTTTCACTCATCAGCACTTGGGTTCAAGCCCTGGTCAAAGCAACATCGCAAAAAATATAGAAAAAAGGTTTTTTCTTAACAGCGGTCGTCCCTCGGCAGGCAATGGCAAACCTCCGAGTGTATTTCTGCCATGAAAAACAGCTTCTCATAAAAATACAATCGCCGTTCGGAGTCGGCGTAAAACTGTAGGTCCCTCCTCTTTGTGTGGCAACATCAAGGCGCACGCCACAAGTCGGAGGAGAAGCTCGGCCAAACACTAACATAAGTGTAAGCGCCAATCTATTATTATTATAAATTCCGAACCACAAGTCACAAGATCGGTTTAATCCCTTCTGATATGCCTTTCCAATTTCAAGGGATTTCAGTTTCCAGTTTGCTTAGCTTTTGCAATGACAAAACTTCATCAAAAATAAAATGTATGATAATTGTATTGGAAAATGCATTTATGTTAATAGATGATTTGAAGTATTAAAAACATGCTGTAAAATAATATTAGAGTTATTATTTGTAAAAGATTAGATGGCTTCTATTACTATAGATATTATTTCTACTATTATATAATATATGGAAGTTTTTTTGTAATGTGAATAAAAACTTCTGCTGTGCCAAAAAAAAACTATCAGGCCGATCCGGAACAGAAACTCCCTGGGAGTTTTCTCTCTTTTCCCTTTCCTCCTATCATGAATAAAAATTCCCTTAGGATTTTTTATATTAAATGGCGGAGTTGAGCTGTAAAAAAGTGTCAAACAGCTTTTTCGAATTTCGAATTTCCTCCTCCCAAATTTTCAGAGAAGATGCTTCTCCCTGGGAGTTAATTATTTGAGGATTTCTTTCTCGGGAGATACCAATTCCCGGAGAACAAACTCCCCGGGAGTATTCAGAATCGGGCTGTATAAGATTTCATTCCATAACACCCATATTCTTCTATCACGGCTATAGTAAAATTAGAACAGAAATCTATTATATTTTATTATCGTATCACGTTGTTGTCCACGATAAACTCCGAAACTGACCGATCCGATTCGCTTGAAATTTTGTACGTAGATAGCTTATTGCATTGGTCATATTATAGCACACTTTTTTTCCAGGAAGTTATTTATGGTTCGATTTGCATGAAATGCAAATCCTGCAATTTGAAATCGGTGCGGTTTGCAAACTATATTTGAATATTTTTAAAGAAATATTTCAAATGGAAACGGCTAGAAACACATCATTTACGTCATATCTATTGATTCAGTGCCAAATTTTGCTGTATCCGATAGGATACCTTTTTTCCGGGAAGTGAAACAGGGACGGATCTATTCGAAAAAATCGTATTTATGGTTTAATTTCCTTGAAATCTGGTACGTGGGTAGCTTTTTGCCTAGGTTACCATATAGAATACCCTTTTTCAGGGAAGTGGACCAGGGACTGATCTATTCCAAAATATGTTATTTATGGTGTGGTTTGCTTTTGCTTAAGTTAATACATAGGATACCTTGTTCCCGGGAAATGGACCAGAGACGGATCTATTCGAAAAAATCCTATTTATGGTTCGATTTGCTTGTGGGTAGCTTTTCCAAGGTTAACATGCAGAATACTTTTTTCGATTTGCTACAAATTTGGTACGTAGGTAGCTTATTGCCTGTATTAACATATAGGATACCTTTTTCCGGTAATTGAAGTTGTAACATATAACGAGCAGATTGCGACTTTTGGTTGAAATCTCTTTTTGTTATTATATATAGGAGTTTTTGCATACCCTGATTTAAGTGCATGCAGATATTTAAAACTTGATCCAAGATGCCAGTCCAATCGAAGTGAACCCATTTAATTTCCCTTAGCGAATCATACGTTATAAAGTAGCGATCTTTACTTTTACGAAAGTTCTTAAATCTAAATACCTAACTAAACCACTGCGCATACACTTCCATTGTGTTATGCTTATGAGATCACGCATGTTTGAAACAATCATTTTTATGGAAAAGCGTTGAAACAATTCGATTGACATAATCATGCGAATACAATTGCATAATGATCCATTGGCGCGATTATTTTCAAATCAATTACTATATATTAGTAACGGTAAAATAGAACTGCATCCTTTCTGTGTTTCAGGAAAAGGAAGTATTTTTGCGCAGAACTATGAATATATGAAGCATTAGATGAATACACTATGTATCGAACTACCAGACAATTTCTGCTCTCTTGTTCATTCAAAAAACGAAATAATTGAGAAAGTATTTCCAGATATTAATTACTTGGACCATAATAGGCTCAGTAATCGTGTAATTTTAGCAGCAAAAAATACCGATGTTGACGAACTTAACTGTCATATACAAAATTTGTTGCCAGGCAATCTGATGGATTTTAAGTCAATCGACACCAGTCATTCTTTTGGGTAACTTAAATTCACCAAAGTGATGCAACGGTACACGATTGGTCATCAAAAGAATTACCGGAAGTATACTTGAAGCAATGATATTGACTGGAAAGTTTAAAGGAGAATACGTCTTGTTATGTCGAATGCCTAAATATGATACCATCATAATCATAGAATCAAGAGGTTACAATTTCCGATACCCAAACTTTCACGATGACAGTAAATAAGCCGCAAGGACGGACAATGGCTATTTGTGACTTGGACTTAGAGAATCCGTGTTTCTCCCATGGGCAGCTGTATGTTGCATGCTCACGTGTTGGAAAACCATCGAATCAGTTTGCTTCAACGAAAGAAAGATTAACGAGAAATATTGTTCATAGCCTAGTTCTTAATTAATTGAAAGTATTGATTAATAAAAATGTCATTAGATAAGATAATTATAAAACGTTGTTAAAAATCATCTTAATTGTCAATTATCTACCTCATTCGTTAAATTAAAATTAAATTAATAATAAATTAAGTACTTTGTATTCGTTGAAGCTTAATTTGAACTTTTCGTCATTTTTTGCCAATGAACTCCCTTACAATATCAAATACAAGTTTTAGGTAAAAAGATCAGCTTACACCTTTGCGAACACGTTTATTCAGAACAGCAGAAAAATCCAGAAGAAAAACAATAGGTGAAAATGGATTTGACAATGAATGTATGTGAATGACAATAATAAAAGGATTTGAGAATGTTTGTGAATGACAATAATAAGGTTATCAACCAACCAACATATCAAGTTCATACACCACATGGTGTATCCGATGGTTACAGACTAATTAATAGAGAATCTTACACATCCTGCCCGGTCGAAGCTTCAGCTTCGATATCATCAGGGTGTAGCAAAAGGCAAAGTTTTTGCACTGCCCGGCTGCACGGCCCATGCGCCGTATTCAACGTTACGTTACTCGCCAAGCCATCGCTACCAACATGAACCTCCGTGATGCGCCCAAGTCTCCAGTGGGTAGGGGGTAGGTTCTCATGCTTGACCAATATAATGTCACCAACTTGAACGTTTTCCGCCCGTTGTCGCCACTTGCTCCTAGTTTGCAGTGTTGACAAATACTCATCACTCCGCCTGCGCCAGAACTGTTGATGAATGCGTCGAAACCACTGCCAATGTTTCAAATGATTTACTGGAACTTCCCCCAGCTCCAGTTCTGGTATTGCCAGGAGCGGGGCTCCAATGAGAAAGTCCCCTGGGGTTAGAGCATATTTGTCCTCAGGGTCATCATATTGCAGAATGAGTGGGCGCGGATTCAGGCACGCCTCAATGCGGGCCGCTAGAGTTTGCAACTGCGTATACCACATCACCTCGGTACCAATAAGCCGCACCAGATGCCGTTTCGCGGATTTTACCGCCGCCTCCCACAGCCCACCTTGATGAGGGGCACTGGGTGTAATAAAATGCCAGCGAGTCCCAAGGTTCGCGAGGGATTGTTGATTTTGCCGATTCTGCCAGGCAGCCAGGTCTTCCTTCAAAAAAAAACAGTTAGCACCAACAAACGTTGTAGCATTGTCACTATACAGATCAAGGCAGGGACCACGCCTACTAATGAAGCGTGTGAATGCATCTATGAAGGCAATTGATGAGAGATCGTCTACCACCTCGATATGCACGGCCTTGGTTGCCATACAGACGAAAATTGCCAAATATGTTTTTACTGTGCAACGGGATCGCTTCGTCCCAATCCTAAGTGTGAAAGGACCACAGTAATCAACGCCAGATGAAATGAACGGCCGCTTACCTGTGACTCTTTGTCGGGGCAGTGAATCCATTTGTTGAGTGAAGGTACACAAGGCCTTCTACAAATAACACATTTATGTATTAAGCTTTTGACAGCTAGCCGTGCATGCAAAATCCAATATCTATAACGGAGAGTCTGCAGCATTAACTGAGCACCGCCGTGGAGTGTTTCCATGTGAACTTTCCGTATAAGAAGTCCAACCAAATCGCTCACCTTCGGCAATATTATCGGGTGACGTTGCGATTCTAACAATGCCGAATTTTTAATGCGGCCGCCGACTCTAACGATATCATAATCATCCAAATTGGGATTGAATGGTACCAATGGACTAAAGTTGGGCAGCGTTATTCTCTCACGTAAACAGCTTATATCCTTGGAGAAAGCTGTGGATTGATCGATACGTATCAGCGCTTGTAAGGCAGCGTCCATCTCCGGGGTGGTTACTACGCCTTGTCGGAACTGCCGTTGCTTTGGTAACCAACGCCGAATTAAAGCTCTAGTTCGAACGAGTTTCTTCAATGAGCTAAACCGTTGTGCTAGGGGTATAATTCGGCCATCCAAGAGCCGAGTCGTAAGCTGGAGCGGTAGCGAAATAATAAAGGTAGATATTTGAACCTTCTCCTCACTTTGTACAGTGGTGCGCTCATCGTCCCTTAATACCGGTTCTGGATAAAACAATGTTTGCTTCTCCCGCAACCAAGCCGTGCCTTCCCACCATAAATCATGGACCATAACCTCTGATGAGGTTAAACTACGGCTTACGCAATCAGCCGGATTCCGTGCCGACCGTAGGTAGTGCCAATGATCGATGGCGGTGGATTCCTGTATTTGACGGACCCGGTTAGCAACATAGGGTTTGCGGATTGAGGGTTGCTTGCGCATCCAGCAGAGGGCAATTGTCGGAAATCGTTTTTGCCAATAAAAGTGCTGCACACAGTTCAAGTCTGGGTATTGTAGCACCCCTTAACGGTGCAACTTTAGTCCGTGCGGTGAAGAGAGCTACGCGCGAAAAGACATCAGCCTAATTGGTATGCGAATACACCACCGCAGCGTAGTCCTTCGGACTGGCATCGCAAAATCCACAGAGTGTCGTACGTTCGGTTGCATTCATACCCAGCCATCGAGGTACACGCTATTGAGTGTAGGAAGAATACTGCGAAATTTAATCCAAGATTCATATAGGCCGCTGGGGAGGGGTTCATCCCACGAAATACCCGCCAACAAAAGCGTCTGGATGAAAATTTTGCCGGAAATCACTACCGGTGCCAAAAACCCCGTTGGGTGGAATAGTTGGGCTACTTCGCTTAACACCTGTCGCTTAGTCAGCAGACCGCTATGTTGGTTTACCGCGACCTTAAAGAGCAAATCGTCTGTAACTGGATCCCAACGTAGACCCAGCACGGGGCGTCGATGTCTCGCTCCGCAGGTAATGGGGAGTCAATGAAATGCTGAAGAACCATTGATTTGTTCGAATTCCACTTACGTAGTTTGAAGCATCCAGATTATAGAATCGTATCCACCGCATTCGCCAAAGTAATTGCTTCCTGAGTATCAGCACAGCTTGTGAGAAAATCGTCCACGCAAAATGAAGACAGTATGGTGTTACGTGCGGTTATGGCCTGATTATGATCACTCACCCGTTTGTAGTTGTCTATCGCGCACTGATTTAATAAGCGTACCGCATTGTACGGGCTGCATGTCATTCCATATGTCACAGTTTTAAGACGATATACTCTTATGTCCTCGGCCGGTGCTTCTCGCCAAAGAATTCGTTGTAGATCTCGGTCTTCTGGAGCTACCAAAACTTGACGAAATATCTTTTCCACATCCGCCGTAAGAGCGACGGGGTATCTCCGAAAGCGAAGTATAATGTTAATCAAAGGGTCTTGAAGACTGGGTCCCACCAATTGTATTTCGTTAAGCGGGACGCCATTAGAAGTTCGCGCAGATGCGTTAATAACGACGCGGAATTTCTCTGTCAACGCATGATGCGGAATGTAATATATACGGAAGTGATCACCTGGGTTATCCACGGGTTCCATGTGCTGTGCGCTGAGGCATCACCCCGTATCGGGAGGCGTACAGTGTTGCCAGAACTTTTTGGGCCGACCGGCTAGATTGGCAAAAAAAAGCGGCTAAAAACGGCTAAAATGTTTTAGTGAAATTTCACATAGACTCTGGCAAAAAACAGCTAAAATGTTTTAGTGAAAATTCACATGCTTTATTTAAATAAATCGCAAGAAACGAAAGACTAGTTAACACCATTAATTTATATCGAGTGTATATTCCACATCATCAAATGAATCACTATTGTATATATCACCTGAATTCATTAATTTTAAGAGATCGTCATCTACAGTAAAACTATGGCAGCATTTTTTTTCACGTTTTAAACCGTATCGTTATATATAAAATAGCGTTTAACGTTTTAACGCACACTGGATTTCTTTGCTTGGTTTTTATTATATTCATTGAACTAAATATTCGCTCTACTTCCGCATTACTTATAGGCAAAACAAGAAAACTAAAAACTAGGTTGGAAAGGTCAGCAAAAGGGTTTTCTCCTAGGGCATTTCGAAATTGATAAACTTCGGCCCAAAATTTTACAGTTGAGTCTAAATTACTCCACAATTGCTCTAGCACTAGAACTTTGAGATATCCTAACCTCAAAGGGCAAAAATCACGGTTTTTGGCGATATTTGAAGTTATATAATGAAAACATAAATTTTTTTTGCTCATTTCTACTTAGGGAATGATTTTCGTTTGTTGTGATTCCATTTTGTTAAATACATACAAGCTGTTATGAAAAAAGCATCCATTGATTCAAAACCATTTGATGCTTTCAGTGTGGTAAAACGCTTTTTTCCAAGTTTTTGGTGCTTTTTGAAAATTAAAAGTTGGCAACACTGCCTGGTGTACCACGATTTAGATCTGCCATGTGCAGACCAGCCAAGTGGTTATACCGTTTCACGTCAATCTGCGCTGCCGGAATGACCGAGGTAATCGACGTGATAACTAATGCTTGAATCGCCATTGCGAAGTCAGAATGTGTTGATTCAATCGTAATTTCTACCACACCCTTCGTGCGCGTACATGAGAAGGCGCCAATACTTTCCACCAAGACGTCGCACACACTTCTGTAAAGATTTAGACTGTTAGCAAAACTTTCTGATATAAAGCTTACTTGTGATCCGGGATCGCATAAGATCCGAGCTAAACATTTTCCTGAGTTAGTGCCGGAAATGTACGTACATGCTGTTGCCAGGAGCGTGGTATGCCCACTGTAGCGTATTTAAAAATTTTATTTTTATATAAACTTAATTTAAATTTAACGTATTTTTTATTTCAAAGAAGAAAAAAATTCTGAAGTAATCAAAAATTTTCTTTTTGATTTACATAAATTGAAAAAGAACTTAATTCAATAATTTCAAAAATAACAAAGTACAAAAATGAACAAAGTACAATAGTAAATAGTATTAACACTACAATACTCCCCCTTCCAGAGAGTTATTATTATACAAATTGAAAGTAACTTGTTTCTTTTTAGTCGTTGTTGAAACTATATGGTTGTTAGTGTTATGTGGTTCTGTTATTTCAACTATTGCTGGCTTTAGTCTGTCAATCGAAATAATTTTAATTTCCTTATTCACATCTACCTTAAAGTATTTTTTGTCTTTTTCAATAACTCTGTAAGGCCCTTCATAAGGATGTTGAAGAGAATGCTTGTTAACAATGCGAATAAAAACAAATTTGCAAGTTTGTAAATCTTTTGGAACATAAATTCCTGAATCGGAATTTTTGTGATGTTTTAAATTTGAATTAAAGTTTTTAAAACGTTCCCGTAATCTTCCTAAAATTTCGGCGGAAGTAACATTTTCTGTAGTTGGCACAACAAGTTCTCCAGGTAGACGCAAATTTTGGCCAAAAAGCATTTCAGCTGGAGTGGCTGCAATATCTTCTTTGTACACTGAACGCAAACCAAGAAGAATAATCGGTAGCTCATCGTACCAATCTCTAGTTCCATTCCTAGCCAAAATTGAAGTTTTCAATTGTCTATGGAATCGTTCCACAATACCATTACTTTGAGGATGATAGGAAGAAGTTGTGATATGATGACTACCAAGTAATTTAGTAAGTTCCGAAAATAATTTGGACGTAAATTGAGTACCCTGATCCGTCGTGATTTCTAAAGGCACACCGAAACGCGAAACATATTCATTAAAAAATTTATTTGCAATTGTCTGTGCAGAGATATCCTTTACAGCATATGCTTCCGGCCAACGAGTAAATCTATCCATAATTGTTAAAATGTAGCGGTAACCTCTTGAAACAGGAAGCGGCCCAACAATATCTAAATGTATATGTTCAAATCTGCTCTTCGGAATTGGAATTGTGCTCACAGAAGATTTTGTGTGACGATAAACTTTAGATTTCTGGCAACTTATACATCCTTTTGACCATATGTTTATCTCCTTGTTCATACAAGGCCAATAATACTTCTTCACAATTAATCGGCGTGTAGCCATGGTACCAGGATGAGCAATTCCATGTAACATATCGAACACTGTCCTGCGCAAATTATTTGGAACGAAAGGTCTAGGACTTTCTCCTGACACTTCACACCAAATATTAAAATTTAGAATTTTAATTAAATTAAGATTTTGAAACGTTTGTCCAGAAATAAGTTTATTAAGTTCACTCTCCTATTGCTGTTCACTCTGTAAAATTTTGAAATTAAGTTCTGAATTTTTAATCACATCTATTTCAAACGCACGAGATAACGTGTCAGCTACAATGTTGGTCTGTCCTTTAATATACTGTATGTCACTAGTAAACTGTGCAATAAACACAAGATGCCTTGTCTGTCTTGGACTACGCTCAGTTTTGGAATTTAGAACAAAAATCAAGGGTTTGTGGTCAGTAAAAACCGTAAACTGTCTTCCTTCTAATAAATACCGAAAATGTTTAATATTCAAATAAATTGCTAAAAGTTCCCTGTCAAAAGCACTATATTTCATTTCTGCTGGAGAGAGTTTCTTTGAAAAGAACGCAAGTGGTTCAGACTTATTATTAAAATGCTGCTGTATGACACCACCAATGCTGTATTGGATGCATCTACCGTTAAAGACAATTTTGCATCTTTACTAAAATGATTTAGCAAAATCTTAGATGCAAACTTCTCTTTAATGCATTCAAAAGCTTTAATGGATTTGTCATCCCAAACCAAAATTTTGTCTCGCTTTTTACTTGTTTTTTTAATTAAATCATATATAACTCCAGTAAACTCAGCTAATTTTGAAATATACCTATGGTAATAGTTAACCATACCAATAAACTTTTGCGCTTGTTTTATTGACTTCGGTCATTCAAAATTGCGAATCGCTTCTACTCTGTTTACAGAAGGCTGTATCCCTGCCTCAGATAAACAATGTCCTAAAAAATCTACACTTGGAACACCAAAAATGCATTTGCTTGGTTTGACGTTCAAACCATACTCAGACAAACGTTCGAAAAGTACCCGTAGATCCTTTAAATGTTGTTCTTCACTCTCACTTGCAACCAGTAGATCATCAATATACGCGAAAACAAAATCTAATTTACCTACTACTTCGTTGATGAATCTCTGAAACGTTTGCGCTGAGTTCCTCAGCCCGAAAGGCATTCGGGTGAACTCAAACATACCGAAAGGAGTAGTAATCGCCGTTTTAAAAATGTCTTCTTCTGCCACTGGAATTTGGTGATACGCTCTAACTAAATCTAACTTTGAAAATATATTTTTATTCCTAAGGTTCATATTAAAATCGTGAATATGGGGCAAAGGATAACGATCCGGTACAGTCACATTATTAAGTCTTCTAAAATCACCACAAGGACGCCAGTCATTAACTTCTTTCTTTGGTACTAAATGAAGTGGAGATGCCACGGATGAATTTGATGGTCTACAAATCCCTGTTTTTACCAAAAAACCGAATTCAGTTTTAGCTACTTTAAATTTGATAGGATCTAAGCGCCTTGGCTGAGAAAAAGGAAGGTTTCCTTCAGTGACAAGTCTGTGAACCGTTGTATGCTTAACCGGTTTTGAGTAATCTGGCTCAGAAATAAGGGAAGGAAATTCCTTCAATAATTTTGTATATTGATCATCTACTGAAAAAAATTTTGGAAGAGGGACATTGCAAAAGTACGAAATTGTATTAACTGATAGATTTGTTAACGGATCTACTAAACACTTGTTTTTAATATCAATAAGAAGTCCATATTTACACAAAAAATCAGCTCCTATAATCGGCTTCGCAATATCAGCAATCAAAAATGTAAAAAGGAACTCACGCCTTAAACCCAAATTAATATTCAAAAGTTTCTTCCCGTATGTAAAAATAGTTGAGCCGTTAGCTGCCGTTAAAATTATATCTGAAGATTTCCTAGTATTCGAAAATTTAGAAACTGGAAGTGCCGAAATTTCTGCTCCGCTATCAATTAAAAAATTTAGTTTGTTTGTTTTATCAAATATAAAAAGGCGACGTGTGGAAATGTCCAAATTCCCGTTGTTTGTCGCCGCAACAACGGACGACTTTAGTTTGTTGGACTATTATTTTTCGAAAATGCACATGGTTGTTCACATTTTTTAGCCTTGTTTCCAAATTTATAATGATATCTACATAACCAATTCGGATTGTCGCGTGATTTTGATCGATATCTAAAAGGGCTCCTAAAACGATTCCTATTCACTGAACGTGACCTTGAATAATTTTGATTCATTTCCCTCCTCATTTCACATAATTCCAAAGAAAGTTTTTCAAAATTTTTAAAAATAAGAGAAGTAGTGTTAACCAAATTAGCCATGACTGCACACAGTGGTCTTGAAACAATGATAGGTATGACTAAAATGCCAACCAAAACTGCTTGCATACCTGTTTTGGAAGGCACCCATACACCATTATGCAGTTGGAATTAAAATCATATCTGCTCCTATGCCTAAAATATTGTCAAATGAAAATTTGGAAAAAATTTAACTGCAATTGTTAGTATTTCTTGTTCAACAGAGTATTCTAAAGTTATCGTTTTGTATATTAGTGTAAAAAAAAAACAGATAGTATTTTTCTCGATGATAATATTTCTGGTGTAAGCTATTTAATTGCACATCATGTCTTCTATAAGTCATCCGCAACATAAGTGTAATCACGAAGAGAACAGATTTAAAGTATGCGCGTCTTGTGCGGGAAAGATTAAATTCGGATCGTCAAAACCTTCAGAATTTAATATAACCGGAAAATTGGAGTGTCTTATTAAAAAATACGTTAGTGAAAATTTCAGATTGACCAATTCGAAGTTCCCATTAGGCATTTGTGGTACATGTCGTAGGGTTCTCTGTGACCGAGATAAGGATATACCAAATGCAACGCGGCCTCTTCCAAACATGCCTAACTATGAAGATTCGACAAAAGAAACAAGAACAACTTCATGCTCTTGTTATATCTGGCTCACTGCTCGGGCAACCAGCCATCCAAAAGTTATACAAGGGAGAGCACATACCTTAAATGTATTGAGTGAAAAAAACTCCACCAATGGGTTGACTGCTTTGTCAGTTGGGTCAGAATTAAAAAATCATGTAAGTAAACTCGCTAAAGCCTTCCGAAGCACAGAAATGTCGGAAACATTAAAAATTCACGTGCTTCTAAATCATTTGGAACATTGTCTGCATTTTTTAGGCAACGACAGCTTCGGAATGTGGTCGGAGCAAGCTGGAGAATCCATTCATGGCGTATTTTTAAGATTTTGGCTCAATTATAAAGTTAATTCGATTGACGACCCTAAATATATAATCAATTAAAAAAAAAACTGTCGTTGAATTTTCATCAAAACACATATGAATTTATATAAAATAATATTTTATATTGACTTTGTAAATTTATAAAATTTATGCAATAAGAATTATTAAAATATGCAATTATGTAATATTATCTCTTGAATAACTAAGTTAAAATATTTTATGCTTATATAAGAAAGTGTTATAATTATATTACCATAGACCTTCGCGATTATATAACTGGATTTGGAAAGTTCTAGATCAACATTTTATAATATTTTAAGCATAGGAGCAGATGGAATTTTATTTTCAACGAAATTTTGATCTATGATTATGTACAAAGACAGTTATGTAAGCCGTTTTGGTTGGCATTTTAGTCATAGCTATGGTTGCTTCAAGACCACTGTGTGCATTTTCACCTTCTGAATTTTGAAAATCATTAACTGAAGCTACATATCTCGCTTTTGCTAATAACCTCCCAAACATTATCAGCCAATTTCGTCAATTCACTAATACTGCTTGCTTCCTCATCCAAAGTTTCTTAAGAATTTCTTGACTAAAATTGGAACCCGAAAGCAGTACAAGCGACCGATAAAATTCTGAGGGCTTACGATCACCCATTTCAGTATCCGATAAAATTTTGTCTAATTTCGCATTCTCACTTAATGAATGCCTTTCAATTAAAATTTTCTTAAGTGCAGTAAATTTATTATTTTCGGGCGGATTTTGAATAAAGTCTAAAATCGTTATTATAACTTCTTGCGGAAGTGCAGTAATTGTATGTTCATACTTTGTTGTTTCTTGTGTAATATTTTTTGTACTAAACTGCATTTCCGCATGAATAAACCACGCTTCCGGACAACTTGTCCAGAATTGTGGTAGTTTGACCGATGTAGCACAAATCTCATTACTATTTCGATCGACATACGGATTTGTTAACTGTTCGTTAAACGTACTATTTTGTAAATCAATAAGAGTTTCATTTAAATTATCTCGTGTAGATGTATGTGTATCATGCTGTGGTGAACGAAACATTTTGATTATTTGAATTTGAGCAAGAAAAGGGAAGTTCACAATTAAAAAATTAAATATTATATATGTAATATTTAATAAATAACAATTAAATTCTTTTAATTTTTAATAAAAATATTATATATATATATATATATATATATATATATATATATATATTAAAAATGTGAGAACAATACAGCTCACCAGTAAAACTAATATTGTTGTTGATGTTAGCACTACTGCTGCAGTCGCTGCTGATACCGCTACTGCTGCGGGTGACTTCGATACTCTAGCCTCGTTGCCTGTGTCCGCTTCTTCGTCTTCTTCCTCCTGCAGCAGCAATGGCAGTGATGTTGGAGGTGTTTGGTTTCGTTCTGTTAATGCGCTACTACTAGCTGGAACTTCTCCTATTACGCTCAAAGAGGAGCATTGAGCACCGCTCAAACTTTCCGGTTGCTGTTCTTGATATTGAGAACGTTGCTGCTGCTGCTGGTTATGTGGTTGTTGTTAACTGGTTGATGCAATATCAGCACTTAAAATAGTTTCTAATTCAGATGCATCAATGATATCGGCAATTGTGTTAGTGTCGTTGAATGCGCATTGGTGCGTTTGAAGCTGTTGTTGTTGTTGCTCTACTAATTGTGATTGCTGATCTTCAACAAAAAGCAATGGGAATATTGCTTCCTGATGTTGCGGCTGCTGTGATTCAAGTTGTGGTGATAACGGTGGTGGTAGTAGTGCGTGTTGGAATATGCCAGCTGCTCGCAATGGTGCTACTCTTTTTCACTGCTGACTATTGCGACGCATTGCACTTCGACATTTTGGTGTAACATCTCATCATCTGTGGACTAGTACCGCGGAGCAACAAACCAAGTGTACAAAATCAATATATCAGCTTAATGTAATTTCTTATATTTCTCCTGGCAGGGTCGCCAATTGTAGCGTATTTAAAAATTTTATTTTTATATAAACTTAATTTAAATTTAAATATTTTTTTATTTCAAAGGAGAAAAAAATTCTGAGGTAATCAAAAATTTTCTTTTTGATTTACATAAATTGAAAAAGAACTTAATTCAATAATTTCAAAAATAACAAAGTACAAAAATGAACAAAGTACAATAGTAAATAGTATTAACACTACACCCACCTTGAGTATGGCAGGCCTACCTTGATGTGGGCGTTGATGACTTAACCTGCGATGATGGGGGATTGGAAGTGGCAGGCAAGGCGGGCTTCGATGCCGCAGCTGCTGCAGCGTTTGGAGAATCACGGCAGAAAATTGTGTTGTGTTTGCGTCCGCACTTATGGCATCCACCTGAAGAGCACTGGTTGGATAAATGCCCTTGCCCTAAACAATTAAAGCACAGACCAGACATTCTAAGGGCCTCAAATCGGTTTTCTGGTTGCAAATCTAATATTTTTGGACAACGTATGATCTTGTGAGCACCCTGGCAGTATGGACACTTATAATTCTCGGACGCTAAATTGCATTTAACAGCACGCGCTGATGACGATCGCCCTTGCTGACGTCCTACCCCTTGTTCAGAGCAGGGATGCACACGTACAAGCTCTGTGGAAAGACTGTGCGCTCTCTTCTCGAGAAATTTCTATAAATCCGTTAAGCTGCTTATCTCAGTCGGAGAACAGTGCATGCATCACTCACGCTGTGTTACAAATGGAAGTTTCGAGAATATAATGGGTAATGTCAATGCGTCCCACTCACTCACTGGCAATTTCATAACAGTCAATGCACGCAGGGACTCGCACTCTACATCGACGATATTCAGCAGCATCTTTTCAGAGTCCTCCGACAATGGTGTGAGGTTGAGGAAGCGAGCCACATGTACTTCTGCTAACTGCTTGGAGTTATCATACCGCTCCTTTAATGCTCGCCACAATTCCTCGTAACCTCCAGAATACAGACCACTCACCAGAGAAACCGATGCTAATGGCACAACTTGACGCAATTTACCGAGTTTATATGCTGGCGGTAAATCCCAGTTGTGCACTAACGTTTCAAAGGCGTCCTTAAAGGCCAACCAATTGTGCAGCGCTCCGTGAAAGGTTGGAATATTTAATGGCTCGAGTTTCAACTCAATAGACGAATCTCCCTTACGCTGGATGACGGAGTCTCCAGGATTAACTTGCACTCTACGTAGACGCAGAAGATTTGCACATAACTCGTTATACATTTCTTCAGTGGAATGCCACCAAGATGCATTTACCTCAAGCTCCTCGTCTTTGGCCGAGCGAATTAATGTTTCGTGATTCTGCAACATGCGGTCATAATGACCACTAGCGGACTTCAGCATTTCCTCAGCCTTCGCGGAGTCTAATTCACCTGTTCCTGCCTTTCGGACCTGATCCATAAGGCGAGAAATTGCTGATGCATGAAACTTCCTCAGATTTATTTCCGTCATTGTGCTGAAGCAATGTGATAATTGGACGTAAACCGTGTGCGCCAGCAAATCCACAAATATCGATGCAATGCCCCACAATCCGATAACAATTGTGTCCCCTTTGGCATAAACTGTCAAAACAATTTGGGTTAAAAATGTTCATTCCCCACAGGAGGCACCATAAATTATGTTAAGTAAAAAGATCAGCTTTCACCTTTGCGAACACGTTTATTCAGAACAGCAGAAATATCCAGAAGAAAAACAATAGGTGAAAATGGATTTGACAATGTATGTATGTGCATGACAATAATAAGATTATCAACCATCCAACATATCAAGTTCATACACCACAGGGTGTATCCGATGGTTACAGACTAATTAATAGGGAATCTTACACAACAAGAAAGCCACAGTTGTGGGATTAACCGTGGTATGAAATGCCAGATCTTTGGAGAATCGCAAGAACTTTTTCGTGGACATAATGCTTTTGTTAGGTTCTTTAAGACTGCAATCGAAGATATGCCTTGCGACGACCACAAAATCATGATTGGAGCTAGGGTGGCGAGATATTATAGTGACATAATCAGTACAGTTGGGATCAAAAATCAGTACAAAGTCATAAAAATCAGCTCATTTTTAAGCCTATTTATTTTTGTTATTAAAATATAACAACCAAATAACAGCGCATTAATTTAACAAAAAATAACCAATAGACTTTTAAATACATATAGTATTATCAATATAAAAATTCATTACTTTAAAACAAATCAAAGGTATTACGTATGTATGTACAGCTGTGCTCAGGAAAATAGTAGTAAAATGTATTGACAGGTTTTGAATTTTTTTTTTTATTTCCTTACTTAATTTAAATTTTTTTATTAAAATATAGTTAATTCTATAACAAAAGACATGTGAGTTGAAGTCTCAAACTTTCTAGAAAATTTATAAAAATTGAGAAAAAATAAAAAACTTGTAGCCCATTCAGTTTCAGTAGAAACCGAGCTCGAGTCAGAATCTGTTTGCATATTTTAAGCTACAAATTTAAAACTTATTTAGTTGGTGTGCTTATTAAATACAACATTCACATTAAAATGTTGACTAAAAGGTATATTACCGAATTATCGGTAAACGAATTTTCGAGTACGAATGAAATTTAATAGTGTTAAATGTGTATGCGCAAGTAAAATTACAGGTGGTAGAAGATCAAAAATTAAAGTAAAGCTATATATATCATATTCAAGAGTCGGTAGTTTGCACCTTTTCCAAATTTTTAGAACTTACATTGCACCGAAGCGTAGTCATCTTAAGTTTGAAATACTGACAGCCGATTTCTCAGTGCATGTTTAATTATAATCAAAAGATTATCTCTTATTGTCATCTTCTCAATGTACTTAATATATGATTAACTCACCACCACTGTTCACGCCCCTCCTTACTAATTCATCGTCGCCGCACCTGCATTTCCAGTTAACGTCGCTATCATCGAATTTTCATTCACACACCCTCATCGCAAGCACTCATTACACATCAACTCTTTGCAGTTGTTGTTGTCGTCGCTAGCATCGCTGACTTACATATGTAGCTATTGTCATCGTTGGAGCTCCAGTTTTTTCTATCCCCACTGTTTTCGCACATTCGTCACCGTTTTTGTGTGTCGCTGCAGCATATTTACCATGCATATGCATGTGCATATGTTTGTACATACCCTGTGGGGAAAATCTCTAGTTCTGAACTGGTGCGCTTCTAGTACATTTAGACCCAGTACTGGTTCGCGATAAATCTCTTTTGCATGCAAGCAACTGGCGAATTTAACATGGCGATGTCCTAGGAAGTGTCAATTGCCCCCCCGCTGCATCCCTTTTTCGACAGTTCCGAACTAGTCCTAAATTCTATAGTTCCGAACCAGTTCTGAAATCGACAGACGAAAGAAAAATGTATTATGATTTTTCAATCTTTATGGTTCTTCCGTGTGTGCGATTTTAAGTTATTTTGGAAGAAATGTGTTTCAATTTGAAATTAAATTTGTTTGAATGATTGTAAGAAATGTACGTTTACATACCTTTAGCTGTAGTTGAGTTTGCAGAGGTGCTCGCTGTTATTTCTTAGATTCCAGACTGTCCCAAGATGGTGAAATGTTAACACAAATTTTAGTTTTGTATTACCAAGCTATGAAAAAGCATCTGCGAAGCACATAATAGAAGCGTATTTGAACGAAAAAGCCGCCGAACACATATCTATGTAAAGTAAACAAGCCCCCCGCTGCATCCCTTATTCGAAGGTTCCGAACTAGTTCAAAATTCGACAAATAAGATCTAGTTCGTTCTGCATCCCTTTTTCTATAGTTCCGAACCAGTTCTAAATTCGTCACTTTAGATATAGATTTCTAGTGATAAAAACTGAAAAAAAATTAGTTTTTTAAAAGTACCACTTTTCGCCGATTTTGGACTGGTGGGGATCTAGTTCCTATCGGACTAGTTCGTTTTTGGCGATAAAGACCTAGTACGGAACTAGAAATTTGATTCACTAGTCCGCGGTTTCCCTACAGGGTATATACATACATACTCACATACTTACATACCTATGTATGTATGTACAAGTACAACTTCTCCATCATACTCTTTGCACTTATCATTGTACAATTCAGTGATGAAATTGATGGTACAATTGTACTTTTTTGGTACATTTTGGAAGCCAAAAGTACATTGGTACTACATTGACATTTTTGATACATTTTTGTCAAGATACGTTACTGCAGCACAATTATGCCGAAATACCACACTCTATTTACTTGTAATTTTGAATTTTTGTGCATAAAAATATAGTCTTATTTTTCTACCATATTTAAGTAAATACGTGGTGTTTATTAAAAACGAAACTCTTACTTAATTCAAAAAAAAAGTTGCTGTCATAATAGGTCTATTCATAAAATTTTGCAGTAAGTACTGGCATCCAGAGAATAAAATAATCACGCAAAACCAGTAAAAACGTGCAACTTACGCCATTCTGACTTTCTGATAGGTAAATTTGATAGGAGTATTTTTGTATTCTGAGCAGTTTGCAAAATTTGCAAAAACTTGCCATCTTCGAAACAGCTGATAACTTTCACACTTGCAATAGGTATTTGGTAATTTGTTATCCGCTTGGTGCATTGTCCCCAATTTGAAATTTTTTTACTATTGAATACTTTTGTATAGGAAAAATGTTTTTAACATATAAATGAATTATCTCGGAATTAATAAGTTTTTTTGATACCACATTATGACGCGTTCAAAAATAAAAGAATCTCCCCTCAAGCACCCTTGTTTCACAAAAATTAAGTAGATATAACTACAAATATGCCTTTAAAATTATCCCATTTTCGTTTTAACGATCAACTGACAAATTCGGTCAGAAACTTTCAGCATACCCTGCCGGAAATTAACCTAACTATAAGCTTACTTTATGTTGATTAGGAAGGAGCTAAAAGTCACTTATTATCTGTATATTTTGTTTGACGAAAGCTAACTATATTTCTATAGCGATGGCCGCGAAATAGTCAAGGGTGGTTACCTCTGAATTAGATTTAGTCAAGGGTGGTTACCTCTGCATTTGATGTAACTAACTTGTATTTAACTACTTTTGGACATAAAATATCAATAAGAAAAACAAATTATTTTTTTATTTTTTTTTATTTTTTTATTTTTATTTACTTTATTTATTTTATTACATTTCATATTTGTTTTCATATTCTGCTGCAGGTGGTCCCATATTCCACTCCGTCAGACATAACTCCAAAATGATAATATGAAACTTCGATGTTCCTTTTATTTGTCCTCAATTCGAAAAAGTATTTCCGAAGTGCAGAATATTTAAATAGAAACGCGTTTAAAGAAAACAATCTCCTTCATTACCCCGGCATTACTTGTCCACGTGTTTTAAGTTAGCTTTTTGTAGCCAACTACAAGTTATATATTTTATAGAAATCCCACAAAAATGCTAACTACAAGTGGGTTATTTTTTATCAATTGATAATTTTCTGCGGCGTTATTATCAATTTTGGTATATTTCTGGGAAAAATATGGTACAATTGAAAAATTAGAAAATTAGAGATTAATAGTAAATTAACTAAACTGAACTTTCTTCCTTTCTTTTGTTTATTCACGAACACATGTTTGTGGTCAACAGACTTTTTTACTTGTAAGTTTTCGCAGGTAAAATTTTTCCAGCAAAAAGGGGCAGATTTCAGTGTCGTTTTGCGCTCTCGATTTCCCCATATGTATATGTAACTATGTATGTATGGTCTTTTAAATGTTGGTACTTTCTCGGCTTATTTAGTACAATTTTTTTGGCCATTTCGTACAAAATTAAAAAACTCATTTATCATCCCTGGTACAATGTAGCTATTTCAAAGAATCATTCGACATTTCACCTTCAATTTATTCAAAGTCAAATAGCAGGACATTTCCACGGAAATATTTTAAATTTTCTGCTTATATGCATATTCTATTTAGCTGTAAGAATTAATTACTCTAAAAAGCTCGACATTTGAAGCCGTCGCCAATAAAAATATTTAAATCTTTTGATTTCTTTGGTTAAGCGATTTACAATTGTAGAAAAGGCTCTACAATTCACCAAGGTCCTTCGAGCCGGATCTCGAGGATTAGATTCGGTTCATGAAAATTAAAATTTTTTAAACATTTATCTCGGACAAAATTTGCATAATGGAATCTGAGAAAATCCAAGCGGATGATGGCGCCTCCGTAGCATCATCCAACGCCAGCGAAGCAGGGCGAAAAGCAACAGGGATTCCACGCAACATACGAATAAAAATTCATCAGCGTGAAAATCTTTTAACACGCTTGCGTTCGCTGCATCTCGGTGTTATCGGCGGAGAAACTTCATCGTTGCGTCAACTTACGGCAAAATTGGACTTGGTAGAGCGCCAATACAGTGCGCTGGACACATTGCAACCACAATTAGAAGAGCTTGATGAAAATCATCGTGTGATTCTTGAAAAGAGTTATGTCGAGGCGAAGGCTGCAATTCTCGACCAAATAGAAGACCTGCAAAGAATCCAACCTTTGAGTCATATGAGCAGCACACATGTGGAGCGCCAACCCACACATCGCATCAATTTGCCGAAATTGCAGTTAATGAAATTTAGCGGGAAGCAGTCGCAGTGGTTGGACTTCTACAATGTCTTCCCCACACTTGTGCACAACAACAAAAACTTGACAGAGGTTGAAATATTTCAGTACTTACGGTCGTGCCTCGTATTCGCCTGTGCAATTAATCGGGATCGTCCCTCATTGTTCGCGCACTTTTGACTCAGGGTCACAGATGAATTTCATCACAGAGCATGTTGCACAACACCCACGTCTACCTCGTACCAAGCGAAGCATTGAAGTTGTAGGCTTAGGTGCCACATCGACAAAGACACATCATACTATTAAATTACTGCACACCGAGCATACTTCAAACCTGGAAGCAGCAATAATTCCGACAATCACATCACATCAGCCTAACAACCGTATTAACTCAAAGGTGTTTCAAATTCCAAAAAACATCAAGCTTGCTGATGACAGGTTTAGCGAACCAGGTAGCATCGACTGTCTCATCGGTGCTGGACTTTTTTTCGATTTGCTGCTTGTGGGCCAGACCAAGAGTGACATCAGGTCTCCGATCCTTCAGAAGACCAAATTAGGGTGGATTGTTTCCGGCACAGTTCCAACAGATTCATCGCACACTACAAATTCATCTCCATCATTCACATCGTTGTCAACATTGCCTACATATAAAACGTTCATAGCTGTGGACAATCAATTACCATTTGATAATCTGGTGGAGAGATTTTGGACAATTGAAGGCTACAACAATCCACAAAAAATTCTCTCAGACAACGAACTGGCTTGCGAGAAATTCTTCAAGCTCACTACGACAAGGTGCCCGGTTAGCGGCAAGTTCATCGTTCGCCTCCCTTTCAAGGAGGATCCAGTCACGCTAGGCCAATCTTACGATATAGCGTATCGAAGGTTAGTAGCGCTTGAATACAAATTACTAAAGAATCCCTCACTTCTAAAGAGTTATCGCGAGTTTATACATGAGTACGAGCAGATGCAGCACATGAAAGTTGTCGAGAACGGCAATCAAGGCAGAAATTTCATTCCCCATCATTGTGTTATGAAGACTAACAGCAGCACCACAAAACTACACGTTGTGTTTGACGCGTCGTGCCAAACTTCAAGTGGAAAATCATTGAACGACGTGCTTCGAGTAGGCCCTACGCTTCAAGATGACATCTTCACGATTCTAATTCGATTTCGAAGTCACAAATACGTTTTGATAGCCGACATCGCAAAAATGTACCGGCAGGTGCTGGTTAACAATGCTGATGCGCCATGGCAATGTATTTTTGGCGCGATTCGCCACAAGATCCTGTGAAGATGTACCAGTTGCAGACGGTTACATATGGAACGAGCTGTGCGCCCTATCTTGCCACGAAATTCCTGCTGGAAGCGGCTAAAACGTAGGCCGAGGAGTTTCCAATAGGATCAGCCATTACCCTCAAGGACTTCTACGTTGATAACCTAATGACCGGAGCTTCTACTGTTGACACGGTCATTGAAATCTAACGGCAAGTTACGGCCATGCTTGAATGGGCGGGATTTCCTCTACGCAAATTTGCTGCAAATAACATGGATATCATTGATGACGTGCCATTAGATGAGAGAGAAGAAATCATCAACCTAGGCGACACAGATTACATAAAAACTCTTGGCCTAAGGTGGTCTCCTTCTACAGTTGACTTTTTCTTCTGCTACAATGGCCTACCAGTATCGCGTAAAACAACCAAGCGTTCCATATTATCACAGATAGCTACCTTGTTTGATCCGCTTGGTTTGCTCAACCCTCTCATCGTCTCTGGCAAAATCCTGATGCAACAGCTGTGGGAGCTGAAGTTAGATTGGGACGAAAGCGTGCCTCAAGACATTTATACTCAGTGGCGCGCGTTTCAGGATCATTTGTACCTCATTAACAACATTCAAATACCAAGGTATGTTCCAATAAATAACACAACTGAAATCCACGCTTTTGTAGATGCTAGTACCAGAGCTTATGGCGCTTGCATTTACCTTGTGACGCGCATGGAGAAAGAGACATCGTCCGCACTGCTATGTGCAAAATCTCGGGTGGCAGCAACGAAGCAAGTTAGTCTACCTACGGTTGTCGCAATATTTTCACCTAACTTGAACAACATTCACTGCTGGACCGACTCAATGATTGCATTGTGTTGGATTCAAGGGGAGCCGAGTCGGTGGACAGTATTTGTGGCCAATCGCGTCTCCAAAATCCAACAGTTGACATCCCAGTACAAATGGCATCATGTACCATCTGAAATAAACCCCGCTGATCTTGTTTCTAGTGGCACAACAGTGGCTTGCATCCGGAAAAATCAACTCTGGTTTCAGGGCCCTCCGTTTTTGATGCTTGGTCAAGGAGAGTGGCCAAGATCGTCATTAGCCGCTGAACCAGATGTTCCTGAGCAGCGCAGGCAACGAGTGGTATTAGTCGTCGAACGTGAAGTAGATATTATTGCAGAAAACAAGTACATAAACAGCTATAACATATTTCTGCGTATCTTCACGTATGTAAAACGTTTCATCACGAAGGTGCGTGGATCTTCTATCACACCCGAAGAAATAGCTGACACACTTGAACTAGTATGCAGAAGAATTCAGCAAGCACACTTCCTTAATGAATATTTTAAACTCCTAAAAAACCAACCCATAAATAAAAATTCTAAACTTGCTTCGCTGTCACCGTTTATGCAAGTTAACATAGCTAACACTGAAACGCCCTAATTATCTCACGCCATGCAGCTGCATTCCTAGTCACACGTGCGTCACAAAATTGCTGACATCATGTCTGGACATCAGACACTGCAACTGTTTCACAACTTCATAACATCACGTCTAGACATCAGACACTGCAGCTGTTTTACAACTTCATAACATCACGTCTGGTCATCGGACACTCGCAACCAAGGCCAAATATTTCACAACTTCATTCGACTGCGACGCCGCCGCAGAAGCTCTAATGGAGTTGAGGCATATGATTAGATTTTAGTAATTATTGTATTCAGTCCTAATTTTGACATCAAATGAAATAAACGTGAATATCGGCTAGCTGCCAAAGAAGATTTTTTTTAGTAAGCTCAGTGCGGTATAGTATAACTGGCGCCCAACGTCAAAGGGTCCAGTCGCGAGTGCCTACATAAGACAAACCTCAAGGCTTGTTGTAGCCTTTGCAAAGGACCAACGGACTCACACCCCTTACCCACGCTTGAGGAAGGGGCAGCGCGCACACAGAGTGGAGTATTCAAGACCCTAAGTAACAAGCAAGTAAAAAGGACCATCATGAATTCCCGGCGTGCTGCAATAGTAATGTAAGAATGATAGTTTTAAGATATTAAACGAATAAATTGAATTGAATTGAATCAGAAAAAAAGGAAGTGAAAATTTTGAGAAAATTTTAGTGTTTTAAGAAAAAGAAAAAAAATGAATAGGGTTTTAAACATAATTGTAAATCGTAATAGAAGTGCTTTCAATGAAAAATAATAGTTTTAGACCTTGTGTAAGTGAAAATTTTGAGAAAATTTTAGACCCGAGTTTAGAGGTCTTGTTAGAGACTTAGTGAGGGAAATACTGTCTACGGACGAGAACAGGATGCTTAGGGATATACTTCACCCGGCACAAAACCCCATAAGTGACCAAATTATAGAGGATAGGTATAGAGGCAATCTGTCCGACATGGACAAGGTTCCAGACGTTGTGAGGTCCTTACGCGAATTCGGTGGTAATCCAGCCGAGTTCAGCAGTTGGAAGAAGAGTGTAGAAAGGATACTGAAAATTTATGAACCGAGTGTAGGGTCGCCAAAATACTTCGGCATACTCAGCGTTATTCGCAACAAAATTGTGGGCAGTGCAGATGCAGCACTGGAATCCTACAACACCCCTCTAAACTGGAAAGCGATTTCCTAGTGCCTTACTATGCACTACGCCGATAAGAGGGACCTCAGCACGCTCGAATACCAGATGACTTGCCTAATACAAGGTAGGAAGTCTATACAGGAATTCTATGGCGAGGTCTACTCCCACCTTTCGCTCATACTGAATAAAATATCCTGCATGGAGATTTGCGAAGAGTCCATGCACGTCCTCACTCACACATATCGCGGCAAAGCATTGGACACCTTCGTTAGAGGTCTATCGGGTGATCTTTCAAGACTCCTCGGCATGAAGGAGCCCGCCGTTCTACCCGAGGCCCTGCACCTGTGTATCAAATTGGAGAACCAAAACTTCAGGGCAGCACATGCCAATAATCAGTATAATAAACGACCTATTTTACCCCCCGCATTATTCGGAATGCAACACCAACAAAATCCAACAATTCCTCCAAGGAAGAATGCTAGCCAACCTTTCTACCCACAGTTGGCACATCTGCCTCAACCGACTCCCCCATTTAACCGATTTCTTCAGCAACCTCAATATCAGCAGCCACAACACCAATATCAACAACCACAATACCCATATCAACAACAACGTCCGCAATACCCCAACCCGTTAAATACTCAGACCAACAGACCCCCACAGTACAACAATCCACCGCCAAGGCCATCGCAGCCAAAGCCTCCCATACCTATGGACATAGACTATTCAACGCAAACAAGGAACATTAACTATATGAATAGGCCAGGGGGTAATAATGTCGTATCAAAACGACCACCCCCTGCAAACACGGGACAGTTCAGTAGGAATGTTCCAAACAAACTCCAAAGAATTAATAATTTAGAGCAGGTACCCGATGCCGCTTTGACAGAAGCCAATCATTGTGAACCAAACGAGTACGAAAACGCCATCGAAGGATGCGACACAGGGGAAGCACAGACTTGGACCGACTACTACCAGGAGTACACGAAATACGCACATGACAATCAGGAGGACGGCGAGGAATTTTGCGACGTTCATTTTTTAGACTGACCCACTCGACGCTGCCATACATCCAGTACAAGACCGGCAATGGAGAGTTATTGAAGTTTCTAATAGACACTGGCTCCAACAAGAATTATATCCAATCTTCTCTGGCAAAAAGTCCCTTGCCAAACGAAAATGTTTTTTACGCAAACTCAGTTTTTTTTCTAAATCTTTTCGGTCTGAACGAGGAACGTCTTAAGTTTTTCGTTTTACCCTCACTTAAATCATTCCATGGTATCCTTGGAAATGACAGCCTTAAGCAATTGGACGCAGTGATCCACACTTCCAGAGACTACATGATAATTAAAAATGGCAAAAAAAATTAAGATAAAGCAACAAGTGTCAAAGTCAGTGAACAGCTTAGAAATAAAAACGGACCATTTAACACAACAACAAAAAGAAAGACTGCATGATCTTTGTAGGGAGCACTCAGGGCTCTTCGCAGAACCTGATGAAAAGCTGACCTATACCACTGCAGTAAAGGCAGAAATTAGAACAACAACTGACAACCCCATCTACTCCCGATGCTACCCATATCCTATGTCATTGAAATCAGAAGTCGAAAGGCAAATTGGTAAGCTCTTGGAAGATGGCATTATAAGACCATCTCGCTCACCCTATAATTCGCCCGTTTGGATAGTAAACAAAAAAACCAGATTCCCTGGGCAACAAACAGTACAGGCTGGTGATAGACTATCGCAAACTGAACTCCGTAACAATAGCAGACCGCTACCCCATTCCGGAAATTAATGACGTCCTTTCCCAGCTAGAAGGCAACAAATTTTTCTCGGTCATTGACCTAAAAAGCGGCTTTCACCAAATTCCATTAAAAAATTCGGATATAGAAAAGACCGCTTTCTCTATAAATAACGGGAAATACGAGTTCACTCTTCTACCATTTGGCTTAAAAAACGCCCCCTCAATTTTTCAAAGAACACTGGACGACATTTTACGAAACTACATAGGACAATGCTGCTATGTTTACATTGATGATATCATCATATTTAGCAAAACAGAAACAGATCACGCAACCCATCTAAAGACTATTTTCGGTACGCTCGAGCATGCCAACATGAAGGTACAGCTAGATAAATGCAAATTTTTTCAAAAAGAAGTAGAATTCCTAGGATTCATTGTAACACCGGAAGGAATCAAAACAAGTCCTTCAAAAGTAGAGGCTATTCAAAATTTCCCAGTTCCACGGAACCTCAAAGAGCTCAGATCCTTTTTGGGTCTGTCGGGTTATTACCGCCGTTTCGTTAAGGACTATGCCAAACTGGCTAAACCCTTGATAGCCCTTTTAAGAGGGGATGATGGACGCGTGTCCAAAAACCAATCGGCAAAAAGGCCGGTCACCCTCGATGAGGATGCAATGGCAGCATTCACAAAGCTTAAGAATGTTCTTATTTCAAGGGAGGTGATGCTTTCCTACCCTAAGGTGCGGTTCTGTCCCAGGAAGACAGACCCATTACCTTCATATCTAGAACCCTTTCAAAAAACGGAGGAAAATTATGCAGCCAATGAGAAAGAAATGCTTGCCGTCATATGGGCATTGAAATCTCTGCGTAACTACCTTTACGGTTCAGCAAAAGTAAACATTTTCACAGACCACCAACCCTTAACGTACGCTCTGAGTAACAAAAACAACAACAGTAAAATGAAACGCTGGAAGGCTATACTTGAAGAATACAATTACGAGTTAAAATACAAACCCGGCAGAATGAACGTAGTCGCCGACGGACTATCTAGACCATCGCAACAGGAGCAGATAAGTTCTTTAACGGCGACCCGACATAGTGACGACAGTTCGGCCCAAACATTAATACCTTACACCGACGCCCCCATTAACGCCTTTAAGAATCAAATTCTCCTTTCCACGGACGAGACTTCATCATACCAATTTCAAATAATTTTCCCAACTTATCATAGGCACACTATAGTAGAAAGGGAATTCACGGATGAAATCCTTACTACACTACTAAAAAGATATTTGAATCCCTCGGTTACGAATTGTATAAAGACAGAAGACGCAATATTGGGTAGGATCCAGAATATTTACCAAACCCACTTCAGCAGATACAGAGTACGATACACACGAAATTTTGTAAAGGATATTCTTGCCGAACCTGAGCAGGAAAGAGTAATCATATGCGAACACAACAGAGCTCATCGAAATGCCACGGAAAATAAAGCTCAACTATTGCAAAGATGCTATTTCCCCCAGATGAACGCGAAAATCAAGAGAATAGTAAAGCAGTGTAGAATTTGCCTTGAAAATAAATACGAACGACACCCGGTAAACCCCATACTAAAAGCCACGCCGACTCCAGATTATCCAGGACATATAGTGCACATAGATCTTTATTATACTAATAATAAGGTAATATTAACAGCAATCGACAAATTCTCAAAGTATGCCCAAGCAAAAATCGTTAAGTCTAGATCACGCGAAGATATTAAGACCCCATTGAGAGACCTATTAGGAATATTTGGATTTCCGGAAAACATTGTGATAGATAACGAAAAATCCTTGAACGCAGCTTCCATAACCTTTATGCTGGAGAATCAACTCGGAATACGAATATTTAAAACACCACCATACAAAAGCTCAGTAAACGGTCAAGTTGAGCGATTCCACTCCACCCTATCCGAAGTGTTGCGATGTACCAAAGCTGAAGGTACTCACACGGACTTTCATGACCTTCTCCACAGATCCTTACAAAAATATAATCACTCCATCCATTCCACTACTAAACGCAAACCAATAGAACTATTCTTCGGACGGACAATCGGACAGAACCCAGAAGAACTGGACAGGGACGAGAACATTAGGAACCTAAAGAACAAGCAAGAAAAGGATTTAGAGTACCATAACAAAAATAGGACAGACTTCAGGACCTACAGTAGTAATGACGTAATTTACGTCAAAATTAATAAAAGGCTAGGAAATAAATTGTCACCTCGATACAAAAATGAAATTGTGCTGGAAGACAAGGGAAACACGGTCAAAACTAGATCAGGAAGGTCGGTGCATAAAAGCCATATCAGGGCCCAATACAAAAAAAAAAAAAAATTTAATAAATAAATAAATAAAATTATTGAAAAAATTATCGTAACAATAACAATCTACATAGGAAACTTTAAAGTAAGTAATAGGATATTTAGATTATAGGCAAATCGAGCAATATGCCATAGGCGTACGATTTTAGATTATAGGCAAATCGAGCAATACGCCACGACTTTTGATATTAAAAAAATAAAAATTCTAAATGGTTGAGCGTTATGGTCATTAAATAATAACCAATCCTTTTCAGTTTCATCATCTGCTCTGTTTACGCAGAGGTTCAAATCCTTGATTACTCATCGTCACACTTGTTAACCATAGATAACGGCTCCTCCAAAATTAAGGATGGCAACCTAAATTTCATCCATACTATTAACACACACACGTACAGAACCCTCCTGGAAAACATTATAAAAACAATAGATACGAATTTAGAACCATCAAATCCTTTTTATCCCACCTTACGGCACGAAGCCCAACAAGCTAGCGAAATGTTAGAAATTGTCGAGCCCATCCGCAACCCTAAGAACCGAAGGTCCCTCGACTTCCTTGGCACCGCTTGGAAATACCTAGCAGGAAGCCCCGACCATAACGATCTCAACATAATAAATTATAATATGGAAATGCTAATTGCAAACAATAATAAACAAATAATTATAAATAACGCCCTTAACCAACAAATCAATAAAATAACTGAGATAACCAATAGCTTGATACATGCAATAAAGGAAGACGAGGTAACAGCAAACGAAGTGGCGATAAGCCTTCAAAATAAGTCGAGGTTGATTAAAGAGGAAATAGTGAATATCAAATACGCCACACAATGGGCAAGGATAGGAGTTGTGAGCTCAATAGTACTAAATAAAATGGAAATTGATTTAGCCATTAAGGAGATGAACAAGGAAAATCTGCCATTCGATACTGTCGAAGAGGCATTAGAATTAGCGGAAGTAAGTGTATTAAGAAACACTTCATCAATTTTATATATCGTTAAAATACCATTAACTACAAAAGACATTTACGATAATCTGACATTAAAAGCATCTATAAAAAATAACGTCATGATAGATCTAAAATACAATAATATTTTAAAAAATAAAGATCGCATGTTCGGAATGGCAAACAAATGCAAAAAATATAACAAAATTAGTATTTGTAAGCAAATTTGTTCGATTTAAGTAATGATTTTTGTATACCTAAGTTAATTAAGAGCCTCAATTCCTCATGTCACTTCATCAACGGCCACCACATTCCAAGAGATGAGCTTATTGCGCCTGGAATACTTTTCCTTAACAGCTACCAGGGCAACATTACAATAAGCGACGACGTGCGACTCGTGGCACCTATGTTGTAAATTTCAAGAACGAAACAGTGGTGGTCAACG
>NW_023459957.1:0-45224 GCF_013731165.1 Rhagoletis pomonella | reverse complement strand
ACAGCTTCTTATAAAAATACAATCGCCGTTCGGAGTCGGCGTAAAACTCTAGGTTCTTCCCCTTTGTGTGACACCATCAAGGCGCCCGCCACAAATCGGAGGAGAAGCTCGGCAAAACACTAACATACGCGCAAGCGCCAATTTATTATTATTATTATTATTATTATTATTATTAAAAGAACCTAAACAATTTGCTAAGTCAAACAAAAAAATTTTAAGAAAAAAAGTAGAAAATTTGCGAAGTCACGAAATTATCTACAAAATTTATATAAAAGTAGATTTTTTCAATTTTTTTTATTGAAGGGTAAATGAAAATCGCGAAACACTGCATTCAAAGTTTTGCAAAATACCTAAAGAAAATTACTTAAGAACGTTTTTTGTGTCTCCTGTACAATCGAATAAAATGGACTTAGCAACTTTGCACTCTAAGCTGGCGATATGCGAAATTCTACGAATCATGGGAGTTTTTCTTTTCTTTAAAAATCCCCTAAACTAAGCTAAATAATATACCTTTACAATTCTTCCATTTTTTAATAGAAATTATATCTGGTTAGTTTTTATTAAAAAAAACATAATAACGTACCCGACAGATTTTTCCCCAATACAATATTTTTACTAGTAACACGTACTAAATTAAATTTTTAATTTAATATTTTCAGTTCTTCTCTCAACCGTTTCGCGTTTTCAAAACCTTTTTACTTACTTGCATTTTCGTTTTACATTTTTATGGAAGCACCCATATTGAGGATAAAAAAGTGCCAAAATTTGCCAAATAAAAAAGTGAAAGTGACAAAGAACGTGTCATCCTTTTTAATTCTTCACATTTAGCATTCGAATTAGAAACACATTCCTAAAACATGAGTCCAATGCCAAAGTAAGATAAACCAGTTGTATACACTATAGAAATTAGAAAATTTTAGTTGAGAAAAGGATTTCATAAAAGTGTATCGAAATATTACTATTTTTCAAAAGTGCACGTGGTGGCAAATTGGAGAATTAAGTGTCATGTGAAGTAAAATAGGGCAAAAAATGGCACATTTTGAGCCAAGTTTGCAGCCCTGTCTGCAAGCCATTCCTGCAGAATGTGCACTTCCTCTCCCTGTATGGCGTACCTACCCTCCAAATGACTGTAGCTTGCACGAGTTGCGGAATCAAAATAGCTAACTTTTTCAAACTATTAAACTGTCAATGCTTCTATTTCCACAAGAGTATAACTGACTGCTTGATTATAAAATAATTTTATACATAAATGTGTATTGTATTTTGAAGTGAATTGTTTTCGTCATTTTCTTGTAAAACTGCATGAATTATTTATTTTTACTGGTAACAAAATATTACGAAAATATTTTTAATCACATACTTTACTTCTTTATAGCGCATATTTTTAAATATTGATTGCATATTACAACGGTGGGCAAACGCGGCTCTTTGAGCCAAATGCGGCTCTTTTTATTTTCTCTTTGCTTAGAACATTTTGCCTCTTTTTACTTTTTAAAATACATACATATTTCTTTGCTGAACATTCTTTTCCATTGTGTTGTTTTTTTATTTTATATATACACATACGCAACTTGAGATCGGAACATTACCCGCAATTGGAGAACGTAAATTTGCTTTCTGACTTAGGGCCGTTTTCTCAGTTAACCTTTAGATTACCGGCCACTTTATCGCCTCGATACGAGTTCTCGTTTCCTCATCAGCGCATTAATTTCTCGAATCGGTAAATTGTTGCTCACCCGATGCAGCCTTTAAAAATTTCTAACCAACCTTAAATTTTGGTTTGGTTTTGGTTCGTGGATCCGATATATTAGAAATGTCAACCAAGGTTTTGGCTTTTGCTAACAGTGGCTCTTGCTCTTTATTTGCTTATGATGCATTGCCAACCTTTGAAATTTTATGACGAATGTAGAGAAGTTTCACTTTCGCGTTGCCGTAATTTCGGAATAACAAATTTATTTTTACCGGTAAGACAAGAAAACGAAAATACGTTTAACGCACTTTAAAGTGAGGAACAATTTATCTGCCCTGTTAGTAAAGCCAACTTTACTGCTTACATCAGAAAACGGTTCTTAGGGCCGTTTTCTAATGTAAGCAATAAAGTTTCATTAGGCGAAACTACACCAAAAAAAATATTGCTGATTGTAGGAGGGATTGTATCTCCAACATGAGAAACTCCAAATAAGATGACTACCAGGAGAATATTGTAAAAGTAAAGAAGTTTCTAAAGATGGAAGGGTACGTTTTACATTCAGCCCGTTCCGGATGATATTCACTGCATTACGCTTTGTCGCAATCCGAGTCTGACAATAATCCGTTGAATACCACTTGTGTTTCAAAAACAGTCGTATATTTTCATCATGTTTGCCTGCCTAGGAATGTTTGAAAAAACATTTGCGGGGTGAAAATCCCGAGCACAAAGTACAAAGTTATGGAAAAATATTCTACGAATATGTGATGTTACAACTGAAAATTTGTGTTCTGCTTTCACAACATATCGAAAAATATATGCCAAATAAAATGCTGTTTCAAGGCTTATAAATCTAGAATAATTGAGAAAGACTTTTAAAATCCTCAAGCTTTTGTGGAAAAAATTAGCAAAATTAGTTTTAGTCCCGTATTGGGCTGCCATAATTATGGTCACCGTAGATATGATGGAACATTGCAAAACTTGAATTTGCCTCTAGAAGGAAAGAATAAAAATGTGTTTGATTGGTCGCAATTTATTTTAAGTTTTTAAGCTAAACTATGTCTTTTTATTCATGATCTCAATATCTCACCATTTACCATGGCTAGAAAAAAATATTGCTCATGATTTAAAAGCAGATTTTGAAAAAATATTTGCCGATTAGAAATTTTTTAAATGTACGTTTGCAAACTTCATAAACCCTGTTTTTATGTAACATAATTGAGGATGAATTTGCAATATCTGAAAAACTTATTTTTAAGAAAAGCGAAGAAGAGTTAGGGTTTTTGGAATTAAAAGAAGATAATGCACTGGAAATGCAACATAAAGCTTTGCCATTGCTTGGATTCCGGTAACTAGTACCAAATTTAAAATATCCGCTGGTGAAAACAGCTGCGTGACATATATTTTAAATTTTTGGTACAACGTATAACTGTGAGTGTTTGTACTCTACAAAGAAATTCGAAAGTCAGAACACCGTGCACATTAGTTGCATTCGCGTACCTAATAATTATTGTAAGTTATAAAAACTATAAGCTTCTTGTATTCGCGTACCCAAAAAACTTGCAAAGTAGGGAAATTGAGAGAGCAAAATGGCATTTCATTTTGAGAGAAAGCTGCTAGTTTCTGATGGAAAAATTTTTGACAACAGCAATTTGCCGACAAGAAAACAGCTGGTTGGAATTTACGCAAATCCCTAAACTGAATTTGATGATTTGGAAGTTAAAATAGTAAAATGCCACTTATTAAACTTGTAAGAAGTAAGTAACTATTCGTTTAGTCAGTGAACTGTGTCAGGATAAGACTTCGGGATTTGTTTCTCAATTTTATACTTTGGAACGTAAACAAAATTTCTATCAGCTGTTCGTCTAACTTGCAAGTTTCTGCAAATTTTCTGTCGCGTACTTTTTGGGATATTTATTCCTGTGAGAGAACAGAGAGCATTTCGGCGGAACTTTGCTGTTGGACATTTTTTACTGGAGATTTTAAACGAACATACCTATTAATTAACCAACATTTAACAGAACTGTTACGAACGGCTTTAACTAACGTAAAACCATATTTTGAAAATTTGGCCTAAGGGACCTTTTGAATTTTCTTACATATCAATATTACGTACATTAGAATAATAATAAAATTAATGTTTTAAAAATAAAATTTTTGTTAAGGTTTTTTTTGTGGCTCTTTGTAGCATTTAGAATTTACATGTGGCTCTTTTCGGTCTCGGCCTTGCCCACCCGTGGCATATTATATGCGCATATTTTCGATTTTTTAATGCATGAGCCCTACTCATAACAATTATTTGTGCTCTATACAGGTATTTTATATATTGTACATACAAAGCAATAGTTCAAAGCATAATAGCCCAGTTATGCATACTTGCACTGCTATACCATTTTTACGTAAAAATCAAAACCCAACAGACTTCTACATGTGAAGTGCTATGCGTTGAGGAACCGCTTACACGCAAAGCTCATTTAACAGATTCCTTATGTGACAACTCTCATGCTACGCCAACTATGTATAACTGAGCTATAAGTGTATACATATGTACTAGGGATGTTGCGAATGTGGAATTTTAGACATCCGCGTATGCGAATGCGGATGCGGATGTCTAACAGCTAACATCCGCGGATGCGGATGCGAATGCAGATGTCAAGTACTTTTATAAAACAATTAAGTAAGTAAATTAAGTTACTTAGGTAAATAAAAAATGGAAAAGTTAGTAATTTCTAATAATGTTTATTTTGTTTAGTACTTGAAGTCAAAAATTTGAATATTATATTTAATAAAAAGTAATGTGAATTACATCGTGGCTGAAAATGTCGGATGTATCCTCCTGACTTTCATCTTCACTTGAAGAATCTAGCATAATGGTGAGATCGTTGTTTAAACACCACTTACAAACCAAACCTTGTCAGCTTTCCTAGTTAAGATTTTTAAAAAGAATTCTTCATTCTCATTCCTTTGGCTGTTTCAGAATTTGGGGAATCTGTAACGCCATCAGCGATTTTAGTTTTTGTAATTCATTTTTAATCTTTTCTTCTGCGACTGGTTTGAAAAATTTGTGCTTATAAAAAATTTTGAACAAAATTAGTGTTGGGAAGTATCGACTACTTATGAGGATCGAGTTCTTTAGTATCGATACTTTTAATGATCGGGTATTTTTCAGAGTACTGGGTACTTTCTTTACATATACACATGATGGTAAGATTTCAGTAAGTAATTAGTGTAGAAATCTCAGAAGCTGGCAGTATTTTATTCAAATTAATATATGAATCCCAAATTACGTCAAATGAATGGCTACTTGTACTGGGTACAAGTACTGTACTTGAAAATTATTTAAACTGCAAATTAAGTACAATCATTTCTGAATACCATTAAATGTAAATAACGCCCAGTACTTTTTAAGTCTATTCGACACTTAATACTGAGTGATTTGAATCGATCCTGAGTACATGAATCAAATGGATTATTGAGTACTTTGGATTTTTTTAAGTTCTGAGTACTTTCGAGTTCTTTTGTGAGTACTAAGTTTTTTGGAGTTCAGTATCGATACCTTTAAAAAGCGGGTGCTGTCGACCCTTTTGAGAATCGTGTTATGAGTACTTTTCGTATCGATACAGAATATAGGTATTTTTTTAAAAAGGCAAAAAAAATTGTATAAGCATTTATATTATTGGAATCACGAATGATGAGGGTCTCAGATAGCTGCATAATTCTTACCTTAAAGATCAGACGTATAGCTTTTTAATTATTCGAGCAAAGAAGTGATACGTAGGGGGACAGTTTTGCCAAATAAGTTTTTAGCCAAGGATTCAATGGATATCAATATAAAAAAATATTGCCCGACAAGTAGACAAAACTACTGGTTTTGAAATTTTTCCTAAATATAAGTTCCCCATTTGAAATGATTTAAACGAATATATGTAACATCAAAAGCAAATCACGAAAATTCGGTTTAAAGTATAGTCCACACTTTCTTCTTTTGTGTCTAGTAGTTGTTGTTTTAAGATTGGTAAAAAGAAAATAATAATAAAGAATGAAACCAATGCAGGTATTTAAAGCACAGAAAACCAAAAAAAAAAAAATATTTATAAAAGGGCAATGTTTTCTTTGACGTACGTCAAAGGTAAAGTAAAAATGGGAACTTTTATGACTGCCCATTAATAGCTCGGTTATATAGCTTAAGAAATAATATGTTTAAAGACATTTTTATCAAAGTTGATAAATATGATATTTGACAAGTTTTGTTACACATATACTCCCACGGCCACAAGCAAAATTATTGGCTACAACTTGTCATTTTGTTTGCCATATATACGTTTTATCGATGCACTTGCTCAACATTCGCATTTGCAAAAGCTCCGCATTGATTATTGCGAATGCGAAAGCGAATGCGAATGTTAAAATTAATGCGGAAGCTCCGCGGTTTCGAATCCGAATGCGAATATTCGCAACAACCCTGATATGTACACAACGAAAATGCTTTTCTTGGAAATTTTAAGACCCTACCCCCTCATTTTATTCGTTTTTATGAGAAATATTATTTTCTTTTTATAGATTTTTTAAAGGTCATTTAGAGATCGGTTATATAGCTTAAGAAATAATATGTTTAAAGACATTTTTATCAAAGTTGATAAATATGATATTTGACAAGTTTTGTTACACATATACTCCCACGGCCACAAGCAAAATTATTGGCTACAACTTGTCATTTTGTTTGCCATATATACGTTTTATCGATGCACTTGCACAACATTCGCATTTGCAAAAGCTCCGCATTGATTATTGCGAATGCGAAAGCGAATGCGAATGTTTAAATTAATGCGGAAGCTCCGCGGTTTCGAATCCGAATGCGAATATTCGCAACAACCCTGATATGTACACAACGAAAATGCTTTTCTTGGAAATTTTAAGACCCTACCCCTCAGTTTATTCGTTTTTATGAGAAATATTATTTTCTTATTATAGATTTTTTAAAGGTCATTTAGAGATCGCGACCTGCCGATTTAGGTCGGAAAATAGGATTTTGTAGATTTATGAGTTTTTGAATGACTATTTTTGATTCGATTTCAAAGATCGAACATAACCAACAAAGATCGAAAAGACCATATTTCGCTTAATCTTTTAAATTTTGACCATCGAGAATTTCTACAATTTCAAAATAAGGAATACTATCTAAAATGAAATCTTTTTTTTCAAATAAACTGATACCTCATTCATTGCAATCGCATAAAAATTTTCGAATTTAGGCGACTTTTCTTAAATATGGCCTCGCATTTATATGTGTGTGTGTACCGGAATTTAAGATTTTTTGATGTGGGGTGCAATAACACCATAAGCAATAAGGCCATATTTCCATTTGTTTTAGAAATAAACCCATATGGCGTTATTTCCAATCCAGAAGTGAAATAAAGTCATATTCAAAATTGTACAAATGAGTAATAAAGTCATAATTGAAATTACAACCGCTTCAACTAAAAATTCATGTCTGGCCACACTGTTTGTGTGGATCACATATTTTTCCTATTAATTGCCCGTAGGCGAGTTTCTTTATTATTAAGTCCGGATCTAGAAAATAAGGCGTGTATTTTGTCAGGAGCGATCGGTATAAAGAAACAGAAGATAATGAAATTATCAGGTATCAGCTTATTAATATTTAATAAAATTTTTTCGCAAAACAATTTGCAAAAATTTACTTGGTTTCTCTAGCGCCATTATTTTCATGCAATATTCTATGAATTCCGTACTAGAGACGAAATGAGAAGAATGCGCTCAGATTGTTCGACCCCATTTTATTCGGCAACAACGTTCTCATGTGCGCGCTGAAATTAAGTTTAGTGGTTCTTTGTTCCGTTATCGAATAAGTTTGTTTGTTCGATTTTGTTAAAACATATACATATATATGTACATACGTACTATGATGCTGAATTATTTAAATTGATACAAATTATTACTAACTAGCCGGCCACGGATGCTGTATGAATATGTATGTACATTTACGTATTTGGAGAAAGAAATCATATGTCATCATGTACTTCCTTTATTATATACATAACAAATCCTGTCTAAATCCGTTCATTAGCGTGGTTAAAATATCTCGCATTTCCTTTATACTATGTATAGAAGATAGTAATTTTAAATAGGTGACAACCCTACTCAAAAAACTTAAAGTTTTTGTACATTCGAAGGCCATGCACTTCCATTTGGTATCTCATTTTTTTATCCAACGAACGGTGAAGATCTTATGGGTTTTAAACAGGTGGCAACCCTACCCAAAAATATAATACGTTATTGCACATCCAGAGGCTAAGTCTTTTCCTTTGACAGTGACGGTGCAGAACTCACGCCTACACTTATTAGAATTGAATATAGTAATTTTCTTAGCAGGTGGCAACCCTATTGAAATTCTAAATTAAAAAGGTCACTCTCCTATCGATACAGAATATATTAGAGGAAATTTCGTCAAAATCTGTTCAGTCGTTTTCGAGATTACCGCGTACAAAGAATCTCGACCTTCCTTTGTACTACTACTAATGAAATGAAATAAATAATTATTTGATATTTCCGCGCCGGGCTCGCGACCACGGTGTCTCGCTGCACTCGCGCCGCACCCCAAGCCTTCTCCGCAAAACCTCGTTTTATGTTTTCTAAACTAAAATTTTAAAAAGCACAATAAAACCATAATGGCTTTATCTCCATTTCCAGTTGGGAATAAGGCCGTATCGAAATTATGGTTTTATTTCCAATCGCAAAGCGAAATAAAGCCATTATGGTCTTATTGCGTATGGTGTTTGCAACCCACCATTTTTTGAGCAGTGTGGCTAAGGAGCACGGTTGCCATTTCCATTTAATTTTTCGGACCAAAAAATGGACCAAATGGTAAAAAATGGACCAATTTTTATTACATCGAGAAATTGAGTGGAGTTTATTCCTCTTTATCAAGAAAATATGCCAATTCAGTTTT
This sequence comes from Rhagoletis pomonella, assembly GCF_013731165.1. Classification (NCBI taxonomy): domain Eukaryota; kingdom Metazoa; phylum Arthropoda; class Insecta; order Diptera; family Tephritidae; genus Rhagoletis; species Rhagoletis pomonella. The sequence goes on along the minus strand of NW_023459957.1, from coordinate 36,570 downwards.
TATAACGATTTTTTTATATTGCATCCAATGTGCATTACAATTGTATATTACTAACATTATATTATTTAAAGTTTTAAATTATAATTTGTTTCTTAATTTTGTTTTTATTAATGCTAAATCAAGAAATATGCGCTCAGCAGCTTTGAAGTTACCTTCACTCAGCCTCAATTTGCGAAATTGAAATTCAATTATGTCTGCATCATTTACCAATGCAGGAAATTGGTCGAGTAGCGGCAAAATTGATACATCAGTATCATAAAGAACTTTATGCGGTGTAATAATTTCAAGATGTTTAATATCTTTTCGATTGAAATCGAATATTATTTTCATGCGCTAAATGCTATGATTAAAGTTTTGCTACCTTTTCATATTTTTGCCAGCCACTTTAATATTGGTCACACTTTTAGCAGGTGCTGCCAATCGCCCCTATGCAGAATATCGTCATCGTCATCGTCGACGATCGTCAGCGCAACAGTAACATGGCTGACGATGGCCGTATCGTCACTTTTACTGACGATGACGATCTTCAACATAGGGCGGAATATTCATCAATTAAATAGAAAAAATCGAAAACGCGAAATTTATTGCATAAAGTGAATGGGTCATAATAACTTAACCAAAGGCTTTTGAAATGGACTATTTAAAAATAATTGGGCCAATGGACCAAACGAAAAGAAATGGACCAAATTCGGTCCATTTGGACTAAAACGGCAACCGTGCTAAGGAGTTGGACAATATTTATTCAAAATTGATATATACAATCGCTCTTTAGCAAAAATATAGCACGTTTTGGGTTTTTTGGAACTACCGTTACATTGGTGGAGCCCGTGGTTTTTGTCCGATTTCAAATTTATGGAGCTTAAGAATCCTAAGCGCAGTGTGTTCACCAAATTTGGTTGAGATCGGTCGGGTAGTTTTTAAGATACACCTATGCACACACTTATATCATGGGCGGTCCCACCCCCACTTACCCAAAATTTCTTGAAAACCCACTTTTTTGATAAAGAGCGATTGTATATATAAATTTCTAATAAAGATTGATGAGTTCCTTAGCCACACTGCTCAAAAAATCTGACATTCCGGTACATACACATATATAAATTCAAGGCCGTGTTTAAGTAAAGTCGCCTAAATTCGATCATTTTTATGCGATTGCATTATTGAGGTATCAGTTTATTTGAAAATAGATTTAATTTTAGATAGTACTCCATATTTTGAAATTGTAGAAATTATCGATGGTAAAAATTGAAAAAATTTTGAGAAATATATGTATTTTTAATTTAGCCTAGTCGGACAATAGATTATTTCATACCATTTGAAAGACAGGCTTTCCCAAAGTGTGTGACGCTAGTGGCTAGAGTATACTAGTGGTGCGGGCAAATTCTTTAGACTTTCCATACACAACGGAAGCGGTTTGATCAAACTTCAACATGGCGGACAGAAAATAAAAAATTTTGATTTTTATTAAAATTATGTTCAGCGGCTCGTCAAACCCCATAAACAACACAAATAGCTTGCAGCAAAGGGATATTTCGCTCTTAAGCGTAGTTTCCCAGTACGTTTTGTCCATGTAAAATTGAATCAGAAAAATAGCCGAAAACGTACTCTTTTCACAACCCCTTTCGGTACTTTTGTGGACCTAAACCGCGTTTCATCCACTTTTCTTCCCGTTTTCGAATTCACTTTCGGATTTTTTGCTGCCTGGGCTGTTCTCGTAACAAGGGCAGCAGCTTCGCGCACGTGTACATATTACTTTTCCTTTGGAACTTCACAATCACACTGTCAAAGAGTGAATCAACACGATTTTAGAGGCAGTCTTCTCGTGTTAGTGAAGTACTCGTTCGCAATGCAAATCGAAGAAATTTGTACTGAACAATGGTTTGAAATGGAGCATGTGTGCGGATATTTGCGGTGGCTGGAAAAACGAAAGGAGCTATATCGGGGATGAAGCAAGAGGCGGAAAACGCCACGAGAAGTCACTGTATGATCCCTCGGTAATCCCTGGCGACTAGGAAGATGCCGCCACTATATTTAAAACCCGTATTGGATGACGCTGCGAAGAACAGAGGCCTGAGAAATTAAAATACATCTCTGGTTTTTTCTAGAATGTCGAGATTTTTTTTATTGGTGACATGTATATTTTAGAATTGCTAGCAATTTGCATGAAAACACCATAAATAAATAAAGTAATCAGAAAAACGTATGTAACAGCCGGTTCCACCAGCAATTTCCATATAAAATTCAAAAAATTAAAATCATTTATCACTTAAATTGCTTTCGTGAAATTGGCAGTAAAAATTATTTTTTCAGCGTGAACACGCATTACCAGCGTTAACTTGGAAATTTTAGAAAAAACCATTGTCGAATATTTTCCCAACATCGACTCTGAGGATGGCTTCAGCTGGATAACAAACCTGTTTTCATGTGGCCCGAAAAGTAAACCTACTGAGATGAACAATTAAGCTTTTGAAAACCTTCTGGACATCAGTGCAGACAGCACTTTGAATCTTAAATACTACGAAGGGAGCCAAGAGAGTTCTGGATGCAAGTGTATGCAGAAAACACTGCTGTTGGAAAGATTGCATTAAAAATACTAGTGACTTGTATGCCCTTATTATGAGTTGCATTCGATTTTCGATCTGCAACCGTGTCGAAATTTTCGTTGAGTATACGGTTGCCAGACGTACTGATTTCTTCAATCAGTACGCTAATGCACTGATTTTTCATAATTTGTACTGATTTGTACTGAATTTTCCATTCAACAAAACACCTTAGCATTTTCTTAAGGTTTTTACATAACGTTGGAACTTCCTTAAACTGTACTGTAAAAAATAGGAAGAAAATGGTTTAATTATAGTTGACATAGATAATGTTTGATATGTCCAAGAAATTAAAGCAATCAATCATTTTATGGGCATATCGCCGGGTCGTTACGTACCAGTTGCGATAATCTGATGGCGCCTAAATTATTAAAAAAAAAAGGCTGAAATTTGTGTCGAGGGTTAGTTATCTCGAAAATAACTTTCAGTTTAATGACAATAAATTTGAATATTCGAATGGCTTTTGCCTATAACATACAACTCCTTTTTCTCAATTTACTGACACTGTAAAAGAGTTTTGCATACAAGACATAGAGTTAGATACTCATTTTAGCGAATTCTTAGTCTTTCACAGTTTTTGCGTAGTTGAAAAAATTATTTAAGCCATGAGGAAATATAGATGAAGTTCTTAAAAAGTGGTACAGTTTGAAAAAATATTTAATTTTGTTTTTTTTTTCAATACCACACTATAGCGAAACAACTGAGAGGATCTTTAGAATAAAGTTTGTTTCCGGGCGCAAAGAGAGAAACCGGCTTCTAATTAAAATTTTTGAAAGTAAACTTCAAATTAAAAGTAATTTTAAAATGAAATGTATAGATTTATTTGACTATTTAAACACTGAAAATGGGAATGATCTCATTATTGCTATTCAAAAATGTCACAAATATAAAATAATTTATTGGCTCCTGTGTATAATGATGTTTACACTCATGTTAAAATGAATAACACTTTTATATTTTATGAACTATATTTTATTTATATTCCAAAATATTGTTAAAAACAAGAACTCTGGCGTTTTAAATTTGTTTCTGTTACTTACATTCATAATTTTGCTTTGAATAAAAACGTACTGAAAAGTACTGATTTTTTTTAGAATGAAAAAGTCTAACGTACTGATTTCGCGCATAAGAAATCTTGCAACCCTAGTTGAGTATCGAATTTTCTGTCGGAACCGAATTTTGCTTTCGATGGTGTAGCGAAGTGTTAGAAAACTGTGAAAAATGTATGACTTTGCATTTGTTTTTTTTACATTATGGCGGCTAGACACTAATTTTAAACAATTTTTATTAATTTCATGCAGTTCTAACGTCGTCAATATTAAACACAAGCTCGAAAGGCTGGTTTTGCTTGTGAAAGAAAATCCCAATACTCAGTTGGCATGTTCTCTGAGAACAAAATCGTAAGCTGTTGATAGTTTTAAAATATTTTAAATAGATTTGGCTCACAAACGCCTCTTTAGACAGCTTTTAATAAATCTATAGACAAATTTCTTAAATATATTTTATGTCAAAATATATTCGAAAGACCTCACTTAAACAAATACACCAGCAAGCTTTCAACGTCAAATGATTTAAGGGTAAAATTGTCAAAGCTCCCAATAAACTTGAAGGAAATAATGAAATCAGCAAAACAATTTTAGTCCTCACATTAAAGCTAACGGAGCATAAAGTTTGCATTGTGTTTTCTTGTTTTCGTATACATTTGAAGAGTAGGGGTGCCGCGAAATTTTTTTAACACAACAAGGGTGCCGAGGTGAAAAAAGTTTGGGAACCCTTGGCCTACATATCCTCTTCTCAGATCATATTCGATTTTTGAAATCGAATCAAGAATAGTCATTCAAAAACTCATAAATCTACAAAATCCTATTTTCTGACCTAAATCTACAGGTCGCGTTCTCTGAATGACCTTTAAGAAATTTATTAAAATATGCAATAATATTTCTCATAAAAACGAATAAAATTAGAGGGTAGGGTCTTGAAATGTCCAAAAAAAAAACATTTTCGATGGGAACCCTAATATGCATGTAAGTTAAACAATTATTTATAATTGAAAATCCATTTTGTGCTTATACATTTTATTGTAAATAGGATTTTGAACTGTAGCTTTAACCAAATTTCCATCGGCACTTGCTACAACTGAATGCTTCGAAGTCAGCCTATTTCCCTCATTAAAGTTAGGTGCATCTGCCATTATGCAATTGCATCTGCAATCACTAAGTGCAACGTGGCTCGTCTAGCGGAATCTCTTTTGAAACTCCTGCTTTGCCAAGGGGTTATAAGATGTAAAAGCATATCAGAAAGATGAAAAACAGACACCTAACGGCGCCTATATTTCTATTGTATGCACTGGTATAGAAAAAATTGCAACTGAATTCGAAATTGCCAATTGAATATGATTTCAACGTGAACAGACGTGTATTGGATTGCTATGCACTAGTTTGTTAAAAGTTGAGATATTTTAAACTTTTATACATGTTTAAACTCAGCTGATGGTTTTACGAGATAGTGAATATACCAGCAATGAAATAGTTTACAAACAAGTGAAAAGAAAAAGATTAAATTCAAGAGTTGAACTCTAAATCATGATACAAAAAATTTAAGGTAAAACCGCTGAGAGGCAGCCTGAACATTTTTCATGTTTGCTAACATAACACAAATGTTTTCAAATTTTCAATTTCACAAATACATTCTTACTTTCAGTCTCAAATAAAAGAAATTTGAATATTTTCATCTATTTGTTTTTTGTTTTACTCTTATTTGGCATTTGAGTTGCTCTCATAATTTCAATTTTATAAAGTAGACAAACTTCAAAAAATAAATGATGGCCGATGAATTGAGCGAGTCTAAATACTAATTTTTCTATTTCCACTTTCTTTTGCACGAAAGAGGCAAAGGGTAAACAAAATTGCGCTGTCAATGTTATTGTGGCTTATTAACATTTAATTTTAATATTTTTATTGAGCTTTGTACCACGATTATTTTATTAGGTAAAATTAAAAAAGCAACAAAGTCTAAGCAGTAGAAGTTATAGCAGCTATTTCGGGGATCACCACATCTCATCAGACTTCTTTTTTCTACACTTCAGCAGGGCTGAGAGAATAGTGGAAAAGTGTCATAAGTGCCGAAAAGGCATAATAGGGCTTTCGCACGAGGCGATTTTTCAGGAAACTTTTGCATTCAACTCACGTAGGGTGGCACGAAAAAAAAATTTCATGGCTAGAAATATCAAAATATAAAAATATTCGCCATGAAAAGGGGTTTGCATTGTCCAAATTTGCATTCTCCTTTTGGTTGAACGGCCTTTCAACTAATCGCTTTCAACAAAGTTGGTCGCCAGCCAACATTTAGCCATTCAACTTGAACGCAAAAGTTGAACGCAAAATCGCCTCGTGCGAACACATTTTAAGGGAGTAAACTGGATTGCACTGATCACAAATCAAATTCCTGAAAAATGCTATTTTAAAATGTGTGAAAGTTTTTAAACAAAGGAGAAATAATAGCTTTAGCGCAACCATCGAAATCAAACATGAGAAATACTTGGAAGTGCTAAAACGTGAGAAGATTAACATCGGGTGGGATCATTGTGGCGTATAAGATGGGCTAAATGTTAAAAAATGTCTCAAATGCTTAGGGTACAATCGCAACGCAAATACTTGCACTAAGAAATTAAGATGTGGTGTGGTGATAAATCTGATGAGTGTGGTACACAGATAACCAATCCTGTATGAGGAAATTGCGCGAACGGAAATAAAGAGCTTGGTTTCAAGCTCGACACAGGACATAGTATATTCAGCAAAGAATGCCCTGTCTACCAAAGTAAACTAAAAATTCAAAAATAGAGGGTGGGGGGAACCATAACTCAAAGGAACTTAAAAGGAGGCGTATCACATCGCAAAAGCATGGAATTTTTTATCAGCTATAACTTCAGAACCATAAGTCACATGAGCTTGAAATTCGGTATGCAGACATAACTATGGTAAGTGCTTATTGTAAGGTATTCATATCTAAATGAGTTTGAAAAGGGGCGTGTCACATCTCATAGTCGTGGAATTTTTAATCAGCTATAAATTCCAAATTGTCGGCCGCTGTAGTGTAGTGGTAAGCAGTGCGCGCTTTCACTCATCAGCACTTGGGTTCAAGCCCTGGTCAAAGCAACATCGCAAAAAATATAGAAAAAAGGTTTTTTCTTAACAGCGGTCGTCCCTCGGCAGGCAATGGCAAACCTCCGAGTGTATTTCTGCCATGAAAAACAGCTTCTCATAAAAATACAATCGCCGTTCGGAGTCGGCGTAAAACTGTAGGTCCCTCCTCTTTGTGTGGCAACATCAAGGCGCACGCCACAAGTCGGAGGAGAAGCTCGGCCAAACACTAACATAAGTGTAAGCGCCAATCTATTATTATTATAAATTCCGAACCACAAGTCACAAGATCGGTTTAATCCCTTCTGATATGCCTTTCCAATTTCAAGGGATTTCAGTTTCCAGTTTGCTTAGCTTTTGCAATGACAAAACTTCATCAAAAATAAAATGTATGATAATTGTATTGGAAAATGCATTTATGTTAATAGATGATTTGAAGTATTAAAAACATGCTGTAAAATAATATTAGAGTTATTATTTGTAAAAGATTAGATGGCTTCTATTACTATAGATATTATTTCTACTATTATATAATATATGGAAGTTTTTTTGTAATGTGAATAAAAACTTCTGCTGTGCCAAAAAAAAACTATCAGGCCGATCCGGAACAGAAACTCCCTGGGAGTTTTCTCTCTTTTCCCTTTCCTCCTATCATGAATAAAAATTCCCTTAGGATTTTTTATATTAAATGGCGGAGTTGAGCTGTAAAAAAGTGTCAAACAGCTTTTTCGAATTTCGAATTTCCTCCTCCCAAATTTTCAGAGAAGATGCTTCTCCCTGGGAGTTAATTATTTGAGGATTTCTTTCTCGGGAGATACCAATTCCCGGAGAACAAACTCCCCGGGAGTATTCAGAATCGGGCTGTATAAGATTTCATTCCATAACACCCATATTCTTCTATCACGGCTATAGTAAAATTAGAACAGAAATCTATTATATTTTATTATCGTATCACGTTGTTGTCCACGATAAACTCCGAAACTGACCGATCCGATTCGCTTGAAATTTTGTACGTAGATAGCTTATTGCATTGGTCATATTATAGCACACTTTTTTTCCAGGAAGTTATTTATGGTTCGATTTGCATGAAATGCAAATCCTGCAATTTGAAATCGGTGCGGTTTGCAAACTATATTTGAATATTTTTAAAGAAATATTTCAAATGGAAACGGCTAGAAACACATCATTTACGTCATATCTATTGATTCAGTGCCAAATTTTGCTGTATCCGATAGGATACCTTTTTTCCGGGAAGTGAAACAGGGACGGATCTATTCGAAAAAATCGTATTTATTGTTTAATTTCCTTGAAATCTGGTACGTGGGTAGCTTTTTGCCTAGGTTACCATATAGAATACCCTTTTTCAGGGAAGTGGACCAGGGACTGATCTATTCCAAAATATGTTATTTATGGTGTGGTTTGCTTTTGCTTAAGTTAATACATAGGATACCTTGTTCCCGGGAAATGGACCAGAGACGGATCTATTCGAAAAAATCCTATTTATGGTTCGATTTGCTTGTGGGTAGCTTTTCCAAGGTTAACATGCAGAATACTTTTTTCGATTTGCTACAAATTTGGTACGTAGGTAGCTTATTGCCTGCATTAACATATAGGATACCTTTTTCCGGTAATTGAAGTTGTAACATATAACGAGCAGATTGCGACTTTTGGTTGAAATCTCTTTTTGTTATTATATATAGGAGTTTTTGCATACCCTGATTTAAGTGCATGCAGATATTTAAAACTTGATCCAAGATGCCAGTCCAATCGAAGTGAACCCATTTAATTCCCCTTAGCGAATCATACGTTATAAAGTAGCGATCTTTACTTTTACGAAAGTTCTTAAATCTAAATACCTAACTAAACCACTGCGCATACACTTCCATTGTGTTATGCTTATGAGATCACGCATGTTTGAAACAATCATTTTTATGGAAAAGCGTTGAAACAATTCGATTGACATAATCATGCGAATACAATTGCATAATGATCCATTGGCGCGATTATTTTCAAATCAATTACTATATATTAGTAACGGTAAAATAGAACTGCATCCTTTCTGTGTTTCAGGAAAAGGAAGTATTTTTGCGCAGAACTATGAATATATGAAGCATTAGATGAATACACTATGTATCGAACTACCAGACAATTTCTGCTCTCTTGTTCATTCAAAAAACGAAATAATTGAGAAAGTATTTCCAGATATTAATTACTTGGACCATAATAGGCTCAGTAATCGTGTAATTTTAGCAGCAAAAAATACCGATGTTGACGAACTTAACTGTCATATACAAAATTTGTTGCCAGGCAATCTGATGGATTTTAAGTCAATCGACACCAGTCATTCTTTTGGGTAACTTAAATTCACCAAAGTGATGCAACGGTACACGATTGGTCATCAAAAGAATTACCGGAAGCATACTTGAAGCAATGATATTGACTGGAAAGTTTAAAGGAGAATACGTCTTGTTATGTCGAATGCCTAAATATGATACCATCATAATCATAGAATCAAGAGGTTACAATTTCCGATACCCAAACTTTCACGATGACAGTAAATAAGCCGCAAGGACGGACAATGGCTATTTGTGACTTGGACTTAGAGAATCCGTGTTTCTCCCATGGGCAGCTGTATGTTGCATGCTCACGTGTTGGAAAACCATCGAATCAGTTTGCTTTAACGAAAGAAAGATTAACGAGAAATATTGTTCATAGCCTAGTTCTTAATTAATTGAAAGTATTGATTAATAAAAATGTCATTAGATAAGATAATTATAAAACGTTGTTAAAAATCATCTTAATTGTCAATTATCTACCTCATTCGTTAAATTAAAATTAAATTAATAATAAATTAAGTACTTTGTATTCGTTGAAGCTTAATTTGAACTTTTCGTCATTTTTTGCCAATGAACTCCCTTACAATATCAAATACAAGTTTTAGGTAAAAAGATCAGCTTACACCTTTGCGAACACGTTTATTCAGAACAGCAGAAAAATCCAGAAGAAAAACAATAGGTGAAAATGGATTTGACAATGAATGTATGTGAATGACAATAATAAAAGGATTTGAGAATGTTTGTGAATGACAATAATAAGGTTATCAACCAACCAACATATCAAGTTCATACACCACATGGTGTATCCGATGGTTACAGACTAATTAATAGAGAATCTTACACATCCTGCCCGGTCGAAGCTTCAGCTTCGATATCATCAGGGTGTAGCAAAAGGCAAAGTTTTTGCACTGCCCGGCTGCACGGCCCATGCGCCGAATTCAACGTTACGTTACTCGCCAAGCCATCGCTACCAACATGAACCTCCGTGATGCGCCCAAGTCTCCAGTGGGTAGGGGGTAGGTTCTCATGCTTGACCAATATAATGTCACCAACTTGAACGTTTTCCGCCCGTTGTCGCCACTTGCTCCTAGTTTGCAGTGTTGACAAATACTCATCACTCCGCCTGCGCCAGAACTGTTGATGAATGCGTCGAAACCACTGCCAATGTTTCAAATGATTTACTGGAACTTCCCCCAGCTCCAGTTCTGGTATTGCCAGGAGCGGGGCTCCAATGAGAAAGTCCCCTGGGGTTAGAGCATATTTGTCCTCAGGGTCATCATATTGCAGAATGAGTGGGCGCGGATTCAGGCACGCCTCAATGCGGGCCGCTAGAGTTTGCAACTGCGTATACCACATCACCTCGGTACCAATAAGCCGCACCAGATGCCTTTTCGCGGATTTTACCGCCGCCTCCCACAGCCCACCTTGATGAGGGGCACTGGGTGTAATAAAATGCCAGCGAGTCCCAAGGTTCGCGAGGGATTGTTGATTTTGCCGATTCTGCCAGGCAGCCAGGTCTTCCTTCAAAAAAAAACAGTTAGCACCACCAAACGTTGTAGCATTGTCACTATACAGATCAAGGCAGGGACCACGCCTACTAATGAAGCGTGTGAATGCATCTATGAAGGCAATTGATGAGAGATCGTCTACCACCTCGATATGCACGGCCTTGGTTGCCATACAGACGAAAATTGCCAAATATGTTTTTACTGTGCAACGGGATCGCTTCGTCCCAATCCTAAGTGTGAAAGGACCACAGTAATCAACGCCAGATGAAATGAACGGCCGCTTACCTGTGACTCTTTGTCGGGGCAGTGAATCCATTTGTTGAGTGAAGGTACACAAGGCCTTCTACAAATAACACATTTATGTATTAAGCTTTTGACAGCTAGCCGTGCATGCAAAATCCAATATCTATAACGGAGAGTCTGCAGCATTAACTGAGCACCGCCGTGGAGTGTTTCCATGTGAACTTTCCGTATAAGAAGTCCAACCAAATCGCTCACCTTCGGCAATATTATCGGGTGACGTTGCGATTCTAACAATGCCGAATTTTTAATGCGGCCGCCGACTCTAACGATATCATAATCATCCAAATTGGGATTGAATGGTACCAATGGACTAAAGTTGGGCAGCGTTATTCTCTCACGTAAACAGCTTATATCCTTGGAGAAAGCTGTGGATTGATCGATACGTATCAGCGCTTGTAAGGCAGCGTCCATCTCCGGGGTGGTTACTACGCCTTGTCGGAACTGCCGTTGCTTTGGTAACCAACGCCGAATTAAAGCTCTAGTTCGAACGAGTTTCTTCAATGAGCTAAACCGTTGTGCTAGGGGTATAATTCGGCCATCCAAGAGCCGAGTCGTAAGCTGGAGCGGTAGCGAAATAATAAAGGTAGATATTTGAACCTTCTCCTCACTTTGTACAGTGGTGCGCTCATCGTCCCTTAATACCGGTTCTGGATAAAACAATGTTTGCTTCTCCCGCAACCAAGCCGTGCCTTCCCACCATAAATCATGGACCATAACCTCTGATGAGGTTAAACTACGGCTTACGCAATCAGCCGGATTCCGTGCCGACCGTAGGTAGTGCCAATGATCGATGGCGGTGGATTCCTGTATTTGACGGACCCGGTTAGCAACATAGGGTTTGCGGATTGAGGGTTGCTTGCGCATCCAGCAGAGGGCAATTGTCGGAAATCGTTTTTGCCAATAAAAGTGCTGCACACAGTTCAAGTCTGGGTATTGTAGCACCCCTTAACGGTGCAACTTTAGTCCGTGCGGTGAAGAGAGCTACGCGCGAAAAGACATCAGCCTAATTGGTATGCGAATACACCACCGCAGCGTAGTCCTTCGGACTGGCATCGCAAAATCCACAGAGTGTCGTACGTTCGGTTGCATTCATACCCAGCCATCGAGGTACACGCTATTGAGTGTAGGAAGAATACTGCGAAATTTAATCCAAGATTCATATAGGTCGCTGGGGAGGGGTTCATCCCAAGAAATACCCGCCAACAAAAGCGTCTGGATGAAAATTTTGCCGGAAATCACTACCGGTGCCAAAAACCCCGTTGGGTGGAATAGTTGGGCTACTTCGCTTAACACCTGTCGCTTAGTCAGCAGACCGCTATGTTGGTTTACCGCGACCTTAAAGAGCAAATCGTCTGTAACTGGATCCCAACGTAGACCCAGCACGGGGCGTCGATGTCTCGCTCCGCAGGTAATGGGGAGTCAATGAAATGCTGAAGAACCATTGATTTGTTCGAATTCCACTTACGTAGTTTGAAGCATCCAGATTATAGAATCGTATCCACCGCATTCGCCAAAGTAATTGCTTCCTGAGTATCAGCACAGCTTGTGAGAAAATCGTCCACGCAAAATGAAGACAGTATGGTGTTACGTGCGGTTATGGCCTGATTATGATCACTCACCCGTTTGTAGTTGTCTATCGCGCACTGATTTAATAAGCGTACCGCATTGTACGGGCTGCATGTCATTCCATATGTCACAGTTTTAAGACGATATACTCTTATGTCCTCGGCCGGTGCTTCTCGCCAAAGAATTCGTTGTAGATCTCGGTCTTCTGGAGCTACCAAAACTTGACGAAATATCTTTTCCACATCCGCCGTAAGAGCGACGGGGTATCTCCGAAAGCGAAGTATAATGTTAATCAAAGGGTCTTGAAGACTGGGTCCCACCAATTGTATTTCGTTAAGCGGGACGCCATTAGAAGTTCGCGCAGATGCGTTAATAACGACGCGGAATTTCTCTGTCAACGCATGATGCGGAATGTAATATATACGGAAGTGATCACCTGGGTTATCCACGGGTTCCATGTGCTGTGCGCTGAGGCATCACCCCGTATCGGGAGGCGTACAGTGTTGCCAGAACTTTTTGGGCCGACCGGCTAGATTGGCAAAAAAAAGCGGCTAAAAACGGCTAAAATGTTTTAGTGAAATTTCACATAGACTCTGGCAAAAAACAGCTAAAATGTTTTAGTGAAAATTCACATGCTTTATTTAAATAAATCGCAAGAAACGAAAGACTAGTTAACACCATTAATTTATATCGAGTGTATATTCCTCATCATCAAATGAATCACTATTGTATATATCACCTGAATTCATTAATTTTAAGAGATCGTCATCTACAGTAAAACTATGGCAGCATTTTTTTTCACGTTTTAAACCGTATCGTTATATATAAAATAGCGTTTAACGTTTTAACGCACATTGGATTTCTTTGCTTGGTTTTTATTATATTCATTGAACTAAATATTCGCTCTACTTCCGCATTACTTATAGGCAAAACAAGAAAACTAAAAACTAGGTTGGAAAGGTCAGCAAAAGGGTTTTCTCCTAGGGCATTTCGAAATTGATAAACTTCGGCCCAAAATTTTACAGTTGAGTCTAAATTACTCCACAATTGCTCTAGCACTAGAACTTTGAGATATCCTAACCTCAAAGGGCAAAAATCACGGTTTTTGGCGATATTTGAAGTTATATAATGAAAACATAAATTTTTTTTGCTCATTTCTACTTAGGGAATGATTTTCGTTTGTTGTGATTCCATTTTGTTAAATACATACAAGCTGTTATGAAAAAAGCATCCATTGATTCAAAACCATTTGATGCTTTCAGTGTGGTAAAACGCTTTTTTTCCAAGTTTTTGGTGCTTTTTGAAAATTAAAAGTTGGCAACACTGCCTGGTGTACCACGATTTAGATCTGCCATGTGCAGACCAGCCAAGTGGTTATACCGTTTCACGTCAATCTGCGCTGCCGGAATGACCGAGGTAATCGACGTGATAACTAATGCTTGAATCGCCATTGCGAAGTCAGAATGTGTTGATTCAATCGTAATTTCTACCACACCCTTCGTGCGCGTACATGAGAAGGCGCCAATACTTTCCACCAAGACGTCGCACACACTTCTGTAAAGATTTAGACTGTTAGCAAAACTTTCTGATATAAAGCTTACTTGTGATCCGGGATCGCATAAGATCCGAGCTAAACATTTTCCTGAGTTAGTGCCGGAAATGTACGTACATGCTGTTGCCAGGAGCGTGGTATGCCCACTGTAGCGTATTTAAAAATTTTATTTTTATATAAACTTAATTTAAATTTAACGTATTTTTTATTTCAAAGAAGAAAAAAATTCTGAAGTAATCAAAAATTTTCTTTTTGATTTACATAAATTGAAAAAGAACTTAATTCAATAATTTCAAAAATAACAAAGTACAAAAATGAACAAAGTACAATAGTAAATAGTATTAACACTACAATACTCCCCCTTCCAGAGAGTTATTATTATACAAATTGAAAGTAACTTGTTTCTTTTTAGTCGTTGTTGAAACTATATGGTTGTTAGTGTTATGTGGTTCTGTTATTTCAACTATTGCTGGCTTTAGTCTGTCAATCGAAATAATTTTAATTTCCTTATTCACATCTACCTTAAAGTATTTTTTGTCTTTTTCAATAACTCTGTAAGGCCCTTCATAAGGATGTTGAAGAGAATGCTTGTTAACAATGCGAATAAAAACAAATTTGCAAGTTTGTAAATCTTTTGGAACATAAATTCCTGAATCGGAATTTTTGTGATGTTTTAAATTTGAATTAAAGTTTTTAAAACGTTCCCGTAATCTTCCTAAAATTTCGGCGGAAGTAACATTTTCTGTAGTTGGCACAACAAGTTCTCCAGGTAGACGCAAATTTTGGCCAAAAAGCATTTCAGCTGGAGTGGCTGCAATATCTTCTTTGTACACTGAACGCAAACCAAGAAGAATAATCGGTAGCTCATCGTACCAATCTCTAGTTCCATTCCTAGCCAAAATTGAAGTTTTCAATTGTCTATGGAATCGTTCCACAATACCATTACTTTGAGGATGATAGGAAGAAGTTGTGATATGATGACTACCAAGTAATTTAGTAAGTTCCGAAAATAATTTGGACGTAAATTGAGTACCCTGATCCGTCGTGATTTCTAAAGGCACACCGAAACGCGAAACATATTCATTAAAAAATTTATTTGCAACTGTCTGTGCAGAGATATCCTTTACAGCATATGCTTCCGGCCAACGAGTAAATCTATCCATAATTGTTAAAATGTAGCGGTAACCTCTTGAAACAGGAAGCGGCCCAACAATATCTAAATGTATATGTTCAAATCTGCTCTTCGGAATTGGAATTGTGCTCACAGAAGATTTTGTGTGACGATAAACTTTAGATTTCTGGCAACTTATACATCCTTTTGACCATATGTTTATCTCCTTGTTCATACAAGGCCAATAATACTTCTTCACAATTAATCGGCGTGTAGCCATGGTACCAGGATGAGCAATTCCATGTAACATATCGAACACTGTCCTGCGCAAATTATTTGGAACGAAAGGTCTAGGACTTTCTCCTGACACTTCACACCAAATATTAAAATTTAGAATTTTAATTAAATTAAGATTTTGAAACGTTTGTCCAGAAATAAGTTTATTAAGTTCACTCTCCTATTGCTGTTCACTCTGTAAAATTTTGAAATTAAGTTCTGAATTTTTAATCACATCTATTTCAAACGCACGAGATAACGTGTCAGCTACAATGTTGGTCTGTCCTTTAATATACTGTATGTCACTAGTAAACTGTGCAATAAACACAAGATGCCTTGTCTGTCTTGGACTACGCTCAGTTTTGGAATTTAGAACAAAAATCAAGGGTTTGTGGTCAGTAAAAACCGTAAACTGTCTTCCTTCTAATAAATACCGAAAATGTTTAATATTCAAATAAATTGCTAAAAGTTCCCTGTCAAAAGCACTATATTTCATTTCTGCTGGAGAGAGTTTCTTTGAAAAGAACGCAAGTGGTTCAGACTTATTATTAAAATGCTGCTGTATGACACCACCAATTGCTGTATTGGATGCATCTACCGTTAAAGACAATTTTGCATCTTTACTAAAATGATTTAGCAAAATCTTAGATGCAAACTTCTCTTTAATGCATTCAAAAGCTTTAATGGATTTGCCATCCCAAACCAAAATTTTGTCTCGCTTTTTACTTGTTTTTTTAATTAAATCATATATAACTCCAGTAAACTCAGCTAATTTTGAAATATACCTATGGTAATAGTTAACCATACCAATAAACTTTTGCGCTTGTTTTATTGACTTCGGTCATTCAAAATTGCGAATCGCTTCTACTCTGTTTACAGAAGGCTGTATCCCTGCCTCAGATAAACAATGTCCTAAAAAATCTACACTTGGAACACCAAAAATGCATTTGCTTGGTTTGACGTTCAAACCATACTCAGACAAACGTTCGAAAAGTACCCGTAGATCCTTTAAATGTTGTTCTTCACTCTCACTTGCAACCAGTAGATCATCAATATACGCGAAAACAAAATCTAATTTACCTACTACTTCGTTGATGAATCTCTGAAACGTTTGCGCTGAGTTCCTCAGCCCGAAAGGCATTCGGGTGAACTCAAACATACCGAAAGGAGTAGTAATCGCCGTTTTAAAAATGTCTTCTTCTGCCACTGGAATTTGGTGATACGCTCTAACTAAATCTAACTTTGAAAATATATTTTTATTCCTAAGGTTCATATTAAAATCGTGAATATGAGGCAAAGGATAACGATCCGGTACAGTCACATTATTAAGTCTTCTAAAATCACCACAAGGACGCCAGTCATTAACTTCTTTCTTTGGTACTAAATGAAGTGGAGATGCCACGGATGAATTTGATGGTCTACAAATCCCTGTTTTTACCAAAAAACCGAATTCAGTTTTAGCTACTTTAAATTTGATAGGATCTAAGCGCCTTGGCTGAGAAAAAGGAAGGTTTCCTTCAGTGACAAGTCTGTGAACCGTTGTATGCTTAACCGGTTTTGAGTAATCTGGCTCAGAAATAAGGGAAGGAAATTCCTTCAATAATTTTGTATATTGATCATCTACTGAAAAAATTTTTGGAAGAGGGACATTGCAAAAGTACGAAATTGTATTAACTGATAGATTTGTTAACGGATCTACTAAACACTTGTTTTTAATATCAATAAGAAGTCCATATTTACACAAAAAATCAGCTCCTATAATCGGCTTCGCAATATCAGCAATCAAAAATGTAAAAAGGAACTCACGCCTTAAACCCAAATTAATATTCAAAAGTTTCTTCCCGTATGTAAAAATAGTTGAGCCGTTAGCTGCCGTTAAAATTATATCTGAAGATTTCCTAGTATTCGAAAATTTAGAAACTGGAAGTACCGAAATTTCTGCTCCGCTATCAATTAAAAAATTTAGTTTGTTTGTTTTATCAAATATAAAAAGGCGACGTGTGGAAATGTCCAAATTCCCGTTGTTTGTCGCCGCAACAACGGACGACTTTAGTTTGTTGGACTATTATTTTTCGAAAATGCACATGGTTGTTCACATTTTTTAGCCTTGTTTCCAAATTTATAATGATATCTACATAACCAATTCGGATTGTCGCGTGATTTTGATCGATATCTAAAAGGGCTCCTAAAACGATTCCTATTCACTGAACGTGACCTTGAATAATTTTGATTCATTTCCCTCCTCATTTCACATAATTCCAAAGAAAGTTTTTCAAAATTTTTAAAAATAAGAGAAGTAGTGTTAACCAAATTAGCCATGACTGCACACAGTGGTCTTGAAACAATGATAGGTATGACTAAAATGCCAACCAAAACTGCTTGCATACCTGTTTTGGAAGGCACCCATACACCATTATGCAGTTGGAATTAAAATCATATCTGCTCCTATGCCTAAAATATTGTCAAATGAAAATTTGGAAAAAATTTAACTGCAATTGTTAGTATTTCTTGTTCAACAGAGTATTCTAAAGTTATCGTTTTGTATATTAGTGTAAAAAAAAAACAGATAGTATTTTTCTCGATGATAATATTTCTGGTGTAAGCTATTTAATTGCACATCATGTCTTCTATAAGTCATCCGCAACATAAGTGTAATCACGAAGAGAACAGATTTAAAGTATGCGCGTCTTGTGCGGGAAAGATTAAATTCGGATCGTCAAAACCTTCAGAATTTAATATAACCGGAAAATTGGAGTGTCTTATTAAAAAATACGTTAGTGAAAATTTCAGATTGACCAATTCGAAGTTCCCATTAGGCATTTGTGGTACATGTCGTAGGGTTCTCTGTGACCGAGATAAGGATATACCAAATGCAACGCGGCCTCTTCCAAACATGCCTAACTATGAAGATTCGACAAAAGAAACAAGAACAACTTCATGCTCTTGTTATATCTGGCTCACTGCTCGGGCAACCAGCCATCCAAAAGTTATACAAGGGAGAGCACATACCTTAAATGTATTGAGTGAAAAAAACTCCACCAATGGGTTGACTGCTTTGTCAGTTGGGTCAGAATTAAAAAATCATGTAAGTAAACTCGCTAAAGCCTTCCGAAGCACAGAAATGTCGGAAACATTAAAAATTCACGTGCTTCTAAATCATTTGGAACATTGTCTGCATTTTTTAGGCAACGACAGCTTCGGAATGTGGTCGGAGCAAGCTGGAGAATCCATTCATGGCGTATTTTTAAGATTTTGGCTCAATTATAAAGTTAATTCGATTGACGACCCTAAATATATAATCAATTAAAAAAAAAACTGTCGTTGAATTTTCATCAAAACACATATGAATTTATATAAAATAATATTTTATATTGACTTTGTAAATTTATAAAATTTATGCAATAAGAATTATTAAAATATGCAATTATGTAATATTATCTCTTGAATAACTAAGTTAAAATATTTTATGCTTATATAAGAAAGTGTTATAATTATATTACCATAGACCTTCGCGATTATATAACTGGATTTGGAAAGTTCTAGATCAACATTTTATAATATTTTAAGCATAGGAGCAGATGGAATTTTATTTTCAACGAAATTTTGATCTATGATTATGTACAAAGACAGTTATGTAAGCCGTTTTGGTTGGCATTTTAGTCATAGCTATGGTTGCTTCAAGACCACTGTGTGCATTTTCACCTTCTGAATTTTGAAAATCATTAACTGAAGCTACATATCTCGCTTTTGCTAATAACCTCCCAAACATTATCAGCCAATTTCGTCAATTCACTAATACTGCTTGCTTCCTCATCCAAAGTTTCTTAAGAATTTCTTGACTAAAATTGGAACCCGAAAGCAGTACAAGCGACCGATAAAATTCTGAGGGCTTACGATCACCCATTTCAGTATCCGATAAAATTTTGTCTAATTTCGCATTCTCACTTAATGAATGCCTTTCAATTAAAATTTTCTTAAGTGCAGTAAATTTATTATTTTCGGGCGGATTTTGAATAAAGTCTAAAATCGTTATTATAACTTCTTGCGGAAGTGCAGTAATTGTATGTTCATACTTTGTTGTTTCTTGTGTAATATTTTTTGTACTAAACTGCATTTCCGCATGAATAAACCACGCTTCCGGACAACTTGTCCAGAATTGTGGTAGTTTGACCGATGTAGCACAAATCTCATTACTATTTCGATCGACATACGGATTTGTTAACTGTTCGTTAAACGTACTATTTTGTAAATCAATAAGAGTTTCATTTAAATTATCTCGTGTAGATGTATGTGTATCATGCTGTGGTGAACGAAACATTTTGATTATTTGAATTTGAGCAAATATCAAAAGACCTCAGAAAAGGGAAGTTCACAATTAAAAAATTAAATATTATATATGTAATATTTAATAAATAACAATTAAATTCTTTTAATTTTTAATAAAAATATTATATATATATATATATATATATATATATATATATATATATTAAAAATGTGAGAACAATACAGCTCACCAGTAAAACTAATATTGTTGTTGATGTTAGCACTACTGCTGCAGTCGCTGCTGATACCGCTACTGCTGCGGGTGACTTCGATACTCTAGCCTCGTTGCCTGTGTCCGCTTCTTCGTCTTCTTCCTCCTGCAGCAGCAATGGCAGTGATGTTGGAGGTGTTTGGTTTCGTTCTGTTAATGCGCTACTACTAGCTGGAACTTCTCCTATTACGCTCAAAGAGGAGCATTGAGCACCGCTCAAACTTTCCGGTTGCTGTTCTTGATATTGAGAACGTTGCTGCTGCTGCTGGTTATGTGGTTGTTGTTAACTGGTTGATGCAATATCAGCACTTAAAATAGTTTCTAATTCAGATGCATCAATGATATCGGCAATTGTGTTAGTGTCGTTGAATGCGCATTGGTGCGTTTGAAGCTGTTGTTGTTGTTGCTCTACTAATTGTGATTGCTGATCTTCAACAAAAAGCAATGGGAATATTGCTTCCTGATGTTGCGGCTGCTGTGATTCAAGTTGTGGTGATAACGGTGGTGGTAGTAGTGCGTGTTGGAATATGCCAGCTGCTCGCAATGGTGCTACTCTTTTTCACTGCTGACTATTGCGACGCATTGCACTTCGACATTTTGGTGTAACATCTCATCATCTGTGGACTAGTACCGCGGAGCAACAAACCAAGTGTACAAAATCAATATATCAGCTTAATGTAATTTCTTATATTTCTCCTGGCAGGGTCGCCAATTGTAGCGTATTTAAAAATTTTATTTTTATATAAACTTAATTTAAATTTAAATATTTTTTTATTTCAAAGGAGAAAAAAATTCTGAAGTAATCAAAAATTTTCTTTTTGATTTACATAAATTGAAAAAGAACTTAATTCAATAATTTCAAAAATAACAAAGTACAAAAATGAACAAAGTACAATAGTAAATAGTATTAACACTACACCCACCTTGAGTATGGCAGGCCTACCTTGATGTGGGCGTTGATGACTTAACCTGCGATGATGGGGGATTGGAAGTGGCAGGCAAGGCGGGCTTCGATGCCGCAGCTGCTGCAGCGTTTGGAGAATCACGGCAGAAAATTGTGTTGTGTTTGCGTCCGCACTTATGGCATCCACCTGAAGAGCACTGGTTGGATAAATGCCCTTGCCCTAAACAATTAAAGCACAGACCAGACATTCTAAGGGCCTCAAATCGGTTTTCTGGTTGCAAATCTAATATTTTTGGACAACGTATGATCTTGTGAGCACCCTGGCAGTATGGACACTTATAATTCTCGGACGCTAAATTGCATTTAACAGCACGCGCTGATGACGATCGCCCTTGCTGACGTCCTACCCCTTGTTCAGAGCAGGGATGCACACGTACAAGCTCTGTGGAAAGACTGTGCGCTCTCTTCTCGAGAAATTTCTATAAATCCGTTAAGCTGCTTATCTCAGTCGGAGAACAGTGCATGCATCACTCACGCTGTGTTACAAATGGAAGTTTCGAGAATATAATGGGTAATGTCAATGCGTCCCACTCACTCACTGGCAATTTCATAACAGTCAATGCACGCAGGGACTCGCACTCTACATCGACGATATTCAGCAGCATCTTTTCAGAGTCCTCCGACAATGGTGTGAGGTTGAGGAAGCGAGCCACATGTACTTCTGCTAACTGCTTGGAGTTATCATACCGCTCCTTTAATGCTCGCCACAATTCCTCGTAACCTCCAGAATACAGACCACTCACCAGAGAAACCGATGCTAATGGCACAACTTGACGCAATTTACCGAGTTTATATGCTGGCGGTAAATCCCAGTTGTGCACTAACGTTTCAAAGGCGTCCTTAAAGGCCAACCAATTGTGCAGCGCTCCGTGAAAGGTTGGAATATTTAATGGCTCGAGTTTCAACTCAATAGACGAATCTCCCTTACGCTGGATGACGGAGTCTCCAGGATTAACTTGCACTCTACGTAGACGCAGAAGATTTGCACATAACTCGTTATACATTTCTTCAGTGGAATGCCACCAAGATGCATTTACCTCAAGCTCCTCGTCTTTGGCCGAGCGAATTAATGTTTCGTGATTCTGCAACATGCGGTCATAATGACCACTAGCGGACTTCAGCATTTCCTCAGCCTTCGCGGAGTCTAATTCACCTGTTCCTGCCTTTCGGACCTGATCCATAAGGCGAGAAATTGCTGATGCATGAAACTTCCTCAGATTTATTTCCGTCATTGTGCTGAAGCAATGTGATAATTGGACGTAAACCGTGTGCGCCAGCAAATCCACAAATATCGATGCAATGCCCCACAATCCGATAACAATTGTGTCCTCTTTGGCATAAACTGTCAAAACAATTTGGGTTAAAAATGTTCATTCCCCACAGGAGGCACCATAAATTATGTTAAGTAAAAAGATCAGCTTTCACCTTTGCGAACACGTTTATTCAGAACAGCAGAAATATCCAGAAGAAAAACAATAGGTGAAAATGGATTTGACAATGTATGTATGTGCATGACAATAATAAGATTATCAACCATCCAACATATCAAGTTCATACACCACAGGGTGTATCCGATGGTTACAGACTAATTAATAGGGAATCTTACACAACAAGAAAGCCACAGTTGTGGGATTAACCGTGGTATGAAATGCCAGATCTTTGGAGAATCGCAAGAACTTTTTCGTGGACATAATGCTTTTGTTAGGTTCTTTAAGACTGCAATCGAAGATATGCCTTGCGACGACCACAAAATCATGATTGGAGCTAGGGTGGCGAGATATTATAGTGACATAATCAGTACAGTTGGGATCAAAAATCAGTACAAAGTCATAAAAATCAGCTCATTTTTAAGCCTATTTATTTTTGTTATTAAAATATAACAACCAAATAACAGCGCATTAATTTAACAAAAAATAACCAATAGACTTTTAAATACATATAGTATTATCAATATAAAAATTCATTACTTTAAAACAAATCAAAGGTATTACGTATGTATGTACAGCTGTGCTCAGGAAAATAGTAGTAAAATGTATTGACAGGTTTTGAATTTTTTTTTTTATTTCCTTACTTAATTTAAATTTTTTTATTAAAATATAGTTAATTCTATAACAAAAGACATGTGAGTTGAAGTCTCAAACTTTCTAGAAAATTTATAAAAATTGAGAAAAAATAAAAAACTTGTAGCCCATTCAGTTTCAGTAGAAACCGAGCTCGAGTCAGAATCTGTTTGCATATTTTAAGCTACAAATTTAAAACTTATTTAGTTGGTGTGCTTATTAAATACAACATTCACATTAAAATGTTGACTAAAAGGTATATTACCGAATTATCGGTAAACGAATTTTCGAGTACGAATGAAATTTAATAGTGTTAAATGTGTATGCGCAAGTAAAATTACAGGTGGTAGAAGATCAAAAATTAAAGTAAAGCTATATATATCATATTCAAGAGTCGGTAGTTTGCACCTTTTCCAAATTTTTAGAACTTACATTGCACCGAAGCGTAGTCATCTTAAGTTTGAAATACTGACAGCCGATTTCTCAGTGCATGTTTAATTATAATCAAAAGATTATCTCTTATTGTCATCTTCTCAATGTACTTAATATATGATTAACTCACCACCACTGTTCACGCCCCTCCTTACTAATTCATCGTCGCCGCACCTGCATTTCCAGTTAACGTCGCTATCATCGAATTTTCATTCACACACCCTCATCGCAAGCACTCATTACACATCAACTCTTTGCAGTTGTTGTTGTCGTCGCTAGCATCGCTGACTTACATATGTAGCTATTGTCATCGTTGGAGCTCCAGTTTTTTCTATCCCCACTGTTTTCGCACATTCGTCACCGTTTTTGTGTGTCGCTGCAGCATATTTAGCATGCATATGCATGTGCATATGTTTGTACATACCCTGTGGGGAAAATCTCTAGTTCTGAACTGGTGCGCTTCTAGTACATTTAGACCCAGTACTGGTTCGCGATAAATCTCTTTTGCATGCAAGCAACTGGCGAATTTAACATGGCGATGTCCTAGGAAGTGTCAATTGCCCCCCCGCTGCATCCCTTTTTCGACAGTTCCGAACTAGTCCTAAATTCTATAGTTCCGAACCAGTTCTGAAATCGACAGACGAAAGAAAAATGTATTATGATTTTTCAATCTTTATGGTTCTTCCGTGTGTGCGATTTTAAGTTATTTTGGAAGAAATGTGTTTCAATTTGAAATTAAATTTGTTTGAATGATTGTAAGAAATGTACGTTTACATACCTTTAGTTGTAGTTGAGTTTGCAGAGGTGCTCGCTGTTATTTCTTAGATTCCAGACTGTCCCAAGATGGTGAAATGTTAACACAAATTTTAGTTTTGTATTACCAAGCTATGAAAAAGCATCTGCGAAGCACATAATAGAAGCGTATTTGAACGAAAAAGCCGCCGAACACATATCTATGTAAAGTAAACAAGCCCCCCGCTGCATCCCTTATTCGAAGGTTCCGAACTAGTTCAAAATTCGACAAATAAGATCTAGTTCGTTCTGCATCCCTTTTTCTATAGTTCCGAACCAGTTCTAAATTCGTCACTTTAGATATAGATTTCTAGTCATAAAAACTGAAAAAAAATTAGTTTTTTAAAAGTACCACTTTTCGCCGATTTTGGACTGGTGGGGATCTAGTTCCTATCGGACTAGTTCGTTTTTGGCGATAAAGACCTAGTACGGAACTAGAAATTTGATTCACTAGTCCGCGGTTTCCCTACAGGGTATATACATACATACTCACATACTTACATACCTATGTATGTATGTACAAGTACAACTTCTCCATCATACTCTTTGCACTTATCATTGTACAATTCAGTGATGAAATTGATGGTACAATTGTACTTTTTTGGTACATTTTGGAAGCCAAAAGTACATTGGTACTACATTGACATTTTTGATACATTTTTGTCAAGATACGTTACTGCAGCACAATTATGCCGAAATACCACACTCTATTTACTTGTAATTTTGAATTTTTGTGCATAAAAATATAGTCTTATTTTTCTACCATATTTAAGTAAATACGTGGTGTTTATTAAAAACGAAACTCTTACTTAATTCAAAAAAAAAGTTGCTGTCATAATAGGTCTATTCATAAAATTTTGCAGTAAGTACTGGCATCCAGAGAATAAAATAATCACGCAAAACCAGTAAAAACGTGCAACTTACGCCATTCTGACTTTCTGATAGGTAAATTTGATAGGAGTATTTTTGTATTCTGAGCAGTTTGCAAAATTTGCAAAAACTTGCCATCTTCGAAACAGCTGATAACTTTCACACTTGCAATAGGTATTTGGTAATTTGTTATCCGCTTGGTGCATTGTCCCCAATTTGAAATTTTTTTACTATTGAATACTTTTGTATAGGAAAAATGTTTTTAACATATAAATGAATTATCTCGGAATTAATAAGTTTTTTTGATACCACATTATGACGCGTTCAAAAATAAAAGAATCTCCCCTCAAGCACCCTTGTTTCACAAAAATTAAGTAGATATAACTACAAATATGCCTTTAAAATTATCCCATTTTCGTTTTAACGATCAACTGACAAATTCGGTCAGAAACTTTCAGCATACCCTGCCGGAAATTAACCTAACTATAAGCTTACTTTATGTTGATTAGGAAGGAGCTAAAAGTCACTTATTATCTGTATATTTTGTTTGACGAAAGCTAACTATATTTCTATAGCGATGGCCGCGAAATAGTCAAGGGTGGTTACCTCTGAATTAGATTTAGTCAAGGGTGGTTACCTCTGCATTTGATGTAACTAACTTGTATTTAACTACTTTTGGACATAAAATATCAATAAGAAAAACAAATTATTTTTTTATTTTTTTTTATTTTTTTATTTTTATTTACTTTATTTATTTTATTACATTTCATATTTGTTTTCATATTCTGCTGCAGGTGGTCCCATATTCCACTCCGTCAGACATAACTCCAACATGATAATATGAAACTTCGATGTTCCTTTTATTTGTCCTCAATTCGAAAAAGTATTTCCGAAGTGCAGAATATTTAAATAGAAACGCGTTTAAAGAAAACAATCTCCTTCATTACCCCGGCATTACTTGTCCACGTGTTTTAAGTTAGCTTTTTGTAGCCAACTACAAGTTATATATTTTATAGAAATCCCACAAAAATGCTAACTACAAGTGGGTTATTTTTTATCAATTGATAATTTTCTGCGGCGTTATTATCAATTTTGGTATATTTCTGGGAAAAATATGGTACAATTGAAAAATTAGAAAATTAGAGATTAATAGTAAATTAACTAAACTGAACTTTTCTTCCTTTCTTTTGTTTATTCACGAACACATGTTTGTGGTCAACAGACTTTTTTACTTGTAAGTTTTCGCAGGTAAAATTTTTCCAGCAAAAAGGGGCAGATTTCAGTGTCGTTTTGCGCTCTCGATTTCCCCATATGTATATGTAACTATGTATGTATGGTCTTTTAAATGTTGGTACTTTCTCGGCTTATTTAGTACAATTTTTTTGGCCATTTCGTACAAAATTAAAAAACTCATTTATCATCCCTGGTACAATGTAGCTATTTCAAAGAATCATTCGACATTTCACCTTCAATTTATTCAAAGTCAAATAGCAGGACATTTCCACGGAAATATTTTAAATTTTCTGCTTATATGCATATTCTATTTAGCTGTAAGAATTAATTACTCTAAAAAGCTCGACATTTGAAGCCGTCGCCAATAAAAATATTTAAATCTTTTGATTTCTTTGGTTAAGCGATTTACAATTGTAGAAAAGGCTCTACAATTCACCAAGGTCCTTCGAGCCGGATCTCGAGGATTAGATTCGGTTCATGAAAATTAAAATTTTTTAAACATTTATCTCGGACAAAATTTGCATAATGGAATCTGAGAAAATCCAAGCGGATGATGGCGCCTCCGTAGCATCATCCAACGCCAGCGAAGCAGGGCGAAAAGCAACAGGGATTCCACGCAACATACGAATAAAAATTCATCAGCGTGAAAATCTTTTAACACGCTTGCGTTCGCTGCATCTCGGTGTTATCGGCGGAGAAACTTCATCGTTGCGTCAACTTACGGCAAAATTGGACTTGGTAGAGCGCCAATACAGTGCGCTGGACACATTGCAACCACAATTAGAAGAGCTTGATGAAAATCATCGTGTGATTCTTGAAAAGAGTTATGTCGAGGCGAAGGCTGCAATTCTCGACCAAATAGAAGACCTGCAAAGAATCCAACCTTTGAGTCATATGAGCAGCACACATGTGGAGCGCCAACCCACACATCGCATCAATTTGCCGAAATTGCAGTTAATGAAATTTAGCGGGAAGCAGTCGCAGTGGTTGGACTTCTACAATGTCTTCCCCACACTTGTGCACAACAACAAAAACTTGACAGAGGTTGAAATATTTCAGTACTTACGGTCGTGCCTCGTATTCGCCTGTGCAATTAATCGGGATCGTCCCTCATTGTTCGCGCACTTTTGACTCAGGGTCACAGATGAATTTCATCACAGAGCATGTTGCACAACACCCACGTCTACCTCGTACCAAGCGAAGCATTGAAGTTGTAGGCTTAGGTGCCACATCGACAAAGACACATCATACTATTAAATTACTGCACACCGAGCATACTTCAAACCTGGAAGCAGCAATAATTCCGACAATCACATCACATCAGCCTAACAACCGTATTAACTCAAAGGTGTTTCAAATTCCAAAAAACATCAAGCTTGCTGATGACAGGTTTAGCGAACCAGGTAGCATCGACTGTCTCATCGGTGCTGGACTTTTTTTCGATTTGCTGCTTGTGGGCCAGACCAAGAGTGACATCAGGTCTCCGATCCTTCAGAAGACCAAATTAGGGTGGATTGTTTCCGGCACAGCTCCAACAGATTCATCGCACACTACAAATTCATCTCCATCATTCACATCGTTGTCAACATTGCCTACATATAAAACGTTCATAGCTGTGGACAATCAATTACCATTTGATAATCTGGTGGAGAGATTTTGGACAATTGAAGGCTACAACAATCCACAAAAAATTCTCTCAGACAACGAACTGGCTTGCGAGAAATTCTTCAAGCTCACTACGACAAGGTGCCCGGTTAGCGGCAAGTTCATCGTTCGCCTCCCTTTCAAGGAGGATCCAGTCACGCTAGGCCAATCTTACGATATAGCGTATCGAAGGTTAGTAGCGCTTGAATACAAATTACTAAAGAATCCCTCACTTCTAAAGAGTTATCGCGAGTTTATACATGAGTACGAGCAGATGCAGCACATGAAAGTTGTCGAGAACGGCAATCAAGGCAGAAATTTCATTCCCCATCATTGTGTTATGAAGACTAACAGCAGCACCACAAAACTACACGTTGTGTTTGACGCGTCGTGCCAAACTTCAAGTGGAAAATCATTGAACGACGTGCTTCGAGTAGGCCCTACGCTTCAAGATGACATCTTCACGATTCTAATTCGATTTCGAAGTCACAAATACGTTTTGATAGCCGACATCGCAAAAATGTACCGGCAGGTGCTGGTTAACAATGCTGATGCGCCATGGCAATGTATTTTTGGCGCGATTCGCCACAAGATCCTGTGAAGATGTACCAGTTGCAGACGGTTACATATGGAACGAGCTGTGCGCCCTATCTTGCCACGAAATTCCTGCTGGAAGCGGCTAAAACGTAGGCCGAGGAGTTTCCAATAGGATCAGCCATTACCCTCAAGGACTTCTACGTTGATAACCTAATGACCGGAGCTTCTACTGTTGACACGGTCATTGAAATCTAACGGCAAGTTACGGCCATGCTTGAATGGGCGGGATTTCCTCTACGCAAATTTGCTGCAAATAACATGGATATCATTGATGACGTGCCATTAGATGAGAGAGAAGAAATCATCAACCTAGGCGACACAGATTACATAAAAACTCTTGGCCTAAGGTGGTCTCCTTCTACAGTTGACTTTTTCTTCTGCTACAATGGCCTACCAGTATCGCGTAAAACAACCAAGCGTTCCATATTATCACAGATAGCTACCTTGTTTGATCCGCTTGGTTTGCTCAACCCTCTCATCGTCTCTGGCAAAATCCTGATGCAACAGCTGTGGGAGCTGAAGTTAGATTGGGACGAAAGCGTGCCTCAAGACATTTATACTCAGTGGCGCGCGTTTCAGGATCATTTGTACCTCATTAACAACATTCAAATACCAAGGTATGTTCCAATAAATAACACAACTG
This sequence comes from Rhagoletis pomonella, assembly GCF_013731165.1. Lineage (NCBI taxonomy): Eukaryota > Metazoa > Arthropoda > Insecta > Diptera > Tephritidae > Rhagoletis > Rhagoletis pomonella. The sequence goes on along the minus strand of NW_023459957.1, from coordinate 7,407 downwards.
AAATCCACGCTTTTGTAGATGCTAGTACCAGAGCTTATGGCGCTTGCATTTACCTTGTGACGCGCATGGAGAAAGAGACATCGTCCGCACTGCTATGTGCAAAATCTCGGGTGGCACCAACGAAGCAAGTTAGTCTACCTACGGTTGTCGCAATATTTTCACCTAACTTGAACAACATTCACTGCTGGACCGACTCAATGATTGCATTGTGTTGGATTCAAGGGGAGCCGAGTCGGTGGACAGTATTTGTGGCCAATCGCGTCTCCAAAATCCAACAGTTGACATCCCAGTACAAATGGCATCATGTACCATCTGAAATAAACCCCGCTGATCTTGTTTCTCGTGGCACAACAGTGGCGTGCATCCGGAAAAATCAACTCTGGTTTCAGGGCCCTCCGTTTTTGATGCTTGGTCAAGGAGAGTGGCCAAGATCGTCATTAGCCGCTGAACCAGATGTTCCTGAGCAGCGCAGGCAACGAGTGGTATTAGTCGTCGAACGTGAAGTAGATATTATTGCAGAAAACAAGTACATAAACAGCTATAACATATTTCTGCGTATCTTCACGTATGTAAAACGTTTCATCACGAAGGTGCGTGGATCTTCTATCACACCCGAAGAAATAGCTGACACACTTGAACTAGTATGCAGAAGAATTCAGCAAGCACACTTCCTTAATGAATATTTTAAACTCCTAAAAAACCAACCCATAAATAAAAATTCTAAACTTGCTTCGCTGTCACCGTTTATGCAAGTTAACATAGCTAACACTGAAACGCCCTAATTATCTCACGCCATGCAGCTGCATTCCTAGTCACACGTGCATCACAAAATTGCTGACATCATGTCTGGACATCAGACACTGCAACTGTTTCACAACTTCATAACATCACGTCTAGACATCAGACACTGCAGCTGTTTTACAACTTCATAACATCACGTCTGGTCATCGGACACTCGCAACCAAGGCCAAATATTTCACAACTTCATTCGACTGCGACGCCGCCGCAGAAGCTCTAATGGAGTTGAGGCATATGATTAGATTTTAGTAATTATTGTATTCAGTCCTAATTTTGACATCAAATGAAATAAACGTGAATATCGGCTAGCTGCCAAAGAAGATTTTTTTTAGTAAGCTCAGTGCGGTATAGTATAACTGGCGCCCAACGTCAAAGGGTCCAGTCGCGAGTGCCTACATAAGACAAACCTCAAGGCTTGTTGTAGCCTTTGCAAAGGACCAACGGACTCACACCCCTTACCCACGCTTGAGGAAGGGGCAGCGCGCACACAGAGTGGAGTATTCAAGACCCTAAGTAACAAGCAAGTAAAAAGGACCATCATGAATTCCCGGCGTGCTGCAATAGTAATGTAAGAATGATAGTTTTAAGATATTAAACGAATAAATTGAATTGAATTGAATCAGAAAAAAAGGAAGTGAAAATTTTGAGAAAATTTTAGTGTTTTAAGAAAAAGAAAAAAAATGAATAGGGTTTTAAACATAATTGTAAATCGTAATAGAAGTGCTTTCAATGAAAAATAATAGTTTTAGACCTTGTGTAAGTGAAAATTTTGAGAAAATTTTAGACCCGAGTTTAGAGGTCTTGTTAGAGACTTAGTGAGGGAAATACTGTCTACGGACGAGAACAGGATGCTTAGGGATATACTTCAGCCGGCACAAAACCCCATAAGTGACCAAATTATAGAGGATAGGTATAGAGGCAATCTGTCCGACATGGACAAGGTTCCAGACGTTGTGAGGTCCTTACGCGAATTCGGTGGTAATCCAGCCGAGTTCAGCAGTTGGACGAAGAGTGTAGAAAGGATACTGAAAATTTATGAACCGAGTGTAGGGTCGCCAAAATACTTCGGCATACTCAGCGTTATTCGCAACAAAATTGTGGGCAGTGCAGATGCAGCACTGGAATCCTACAACACCCCTCTAAACTGGAAAGCGATTTCCTAGTGCCTTACTATGCACTACGCCGATAAGAGGGACCTCAGCACGCTCGAATACCAGATGACTTGCCTAATACAAGGTAGGAAGTCTATACAGGAATTCTATGGCGAGGTCTACTCCCACCTTTCGCTCATACTGAATAAAATATCCTGCATGGAGATTTGCGAAGAGTCCATGCACGTCCTCACTCACACATATCGCGGCAAAGCATTGGACACCTTCGTTAGAGGTCTATCGGGTGATCTTTCAAGACTCCTCGGCATGAAGGAGCCCGCCGATCTACCCGAGGCCCTGCACCTGTGTATCAAATTGGAGAACCAAAACTTCAGGGCAGCACATGCCAATAATCAGTATAATAAACGACCTATTTTACCCCCCGCATTATTCGGAATGCAACACCAACAAAATCCAACAATTCCTCCAAGGAAGAATCCTAGCCAACCTTTCTACCCACAGTTGGCACATCTGCCTCAACCGACTCCCCCATTTAACCGATTTCTTCAGCAACCTCAATATCAGCAGCCACAACACCAATATCAACAACCACAATACCCATATCAACAACAACGTCCGCAATACCCCAACCCGTTAAATACTCAGACCAACAGACCCCCACAGTACAACAATCCACCGCCAAGGCCATCGCAGCCAAAGCCTCCCATACCTATGGACATAGACTATTCAACGCAAACAAGGAACATTAACTATATGAATAGGCCAGGGGGTAATAATGTCGTATCAAAACGACCACCCCCTGCAAACACGGGACAGTTCAGTAGGAATGTTCCAAACAAACTCCAAAGAATTAATAATTTAGAGCAGGTACCCGATGCCGCTTTGACAGAAGCCAATCATTGTGAACCAAACGAGTACGAAAACGCCATCGAAGGATGCGACACAGGGGAAGCACAGACTTGGACCGACTACTACCAGGAGTACACGAAATACGCACATGACAATCAGGAGGACGGCGAGGAATTTTGCGACGTTCATTTTTTAGACTGACCCACTCGACGCTGCCATACATCCAGTACAAGACCGGCAATGGAGAGTTATTGAAGTTTCTAATAGACACTGGCTCCAACAAGAATTATATCCAATCTTCTCTGGCAAAAAGTCCCTTGCCAAACGAAAATGTTTTTTACGCAAACTCAGTTTTTTTTCTAAATCTTTTCGGTCTGAACGAGGAACGTCTTAAGTTTTTCGTTTTACCCTCACTTAAATCATTCCATGGTATCCTTGGAAATGACAGCCTTAAGCAATTGGACGCAGTGATCCACACTTCCAGAGACTACATGATAATTAAAAATGGCAAAAAAAATTAAGATAAAGCAACAAGTGTCAAAGTCAGTGAACAGCTTAGAAATAAAAACGGACCATTTAACACAACAACAAAAAGAAAGACTGCATGATCTTTGTAGGGAGCACTCAGGGCTCTTCGCAGAACCTGATGAAAAGCTGACCTATACCACTGCAGTAAAGGCAGAAATTAGAACAACAACTGACAACCCCATCTACTCCCGATGCTACCCATATCCTATGTCATTGAAATCAGAAGTCGAAAGGCAAATTGGTAAGCTCTTGGAAGATGGCATTATAAGACCATCTCGCTCACCCTATAATTCGCCCGTTTGGATAGTAAACAAAAAAACCAGATTCCCTGGGCAACAAACAGTACAGGCTGGTGATAGACTATCGCAAACTGAACTCCGTAACAATAGCAGACCGCTACCCCATTCCGGAAATTAATGACGTCCTTTCCCAGCTAGAAGGCAACAAATTTTTCTCGGTCATTGACCTAAAAAGCGGCTTTCACCAAATTCCATTAAAAAATTCGGATATAGAAAAGACCGCTTTCTCTATAAATAACGGGAAATACGAGTTCACTCTTCTACCATTTGGCTTAAAAAACGCCCCCTCAATTTTTCAAAGAACACTGGACGACATTTTACGAAACTACATAGGACAATGCTGCTATGTTTACATTGATGATATCATCATATTTAGCAAAACAGAAACAGATCACGCAACCCATCTAAAGACTATTTTCGGTACGCTCGAGCATGCCAACATGAAGGTACAGCTAGATAAATGCAAATTTTTTTCAAAAAGAAGTAGAATTCCTAGGATTCATTGTAACACCGGAAGGAATCAAAACAAGTCCTTCAAAAGTAGAGGCTATTCAAAATTTCCCAGTTCCACGGAACCTCAAAGAGCTCAGATCCTTTTTGGGTCTGTCGGGTTATTACCGCCGTTTCGTTAAGGACTATGCCAAACTGGCTAAACCCTTGATAGCCCTTTTAAGAGGGGATGATGGACGCGTGTCCAAAAACCAATCGGCAAAAAGGCCGGTCACCCTCGATGAGGATGCAATGGCAGCATTCACAAAGCTTAAGAATGTTCTTATTTCAAGGGAGGTGATGCTTTCCTACCCTAAGGTGCGGTTCTGTCCCAGGAAGACAGACCCATTACCTTCATATCTAGAACCCTTTCAAAAAACGGAGGAAAATTATGCAGCCAATGAGAAAGAAATGCTTGCCGTCATATGGGCATTGAAATCTCTGCGTAACTACCTTTACGGTTCAGCAAAAGTAAACATTTTCACAGACCACCAACCCTTAACGTACGCTCTGAGTAACAAAAACAACAACAGTAAAATGAAACGCTGGAAGGCTATACTTGAAGAATACAATTACGAGTTAAAATACAAACCCGGCAGAATGAACGTAGTCGCCGACGGACTATCTAGACCATCGCAACAGGAGCAGATAAGTTCTTTAACGGCGACCCGACATAGTGACGACAGTTCGGCCCAAACATTAATACCTTACACCGACGCCCCCATTAACGCCTTTAAGAATCAAATTCTCCTTTCCACGGACGAGACTTCATCATACCAATTTCAAATAATTTTCCCAACTTATCATAGGCACACTATAGTAGAAAGGGAATTCACGGATGAAATCCTTACTACACTACTAAAAAGATATTTGAATCCCTCGGTTACGAATTGTATAAAGACAGAAGACGCAATATTGGGTAGGATCCAGAATATTTACCAAACCCACTTCAGCAGATACAGAGTACGATACACACGAAATTTTGTAAAGGATATTCTTGCCGAACCTGAGCAGGAAAGAGTAATCATATGCGAACACAACAGAGCTCATCGAAATGCCACGGAAAATAAAGCTCAACTATTGCAAAGATGCTATTTCCCCCAGATGAACGCGAAAATCAAGAGAATAGTAAAGCAGTGTAGAATTTGCCTTGAAAATAAATACGAACGACACCCGGTAAACCCCATACTAAAAGCCACCCCGACTCCAGATTATCCAGGACATATAGTGCACATAGATCTTTATTATACTAATAATAAGGTAATATTAACAGCAATCGACAAATTCTCAAAGTATGCCTAAGCAAAAATCGTTAAGTCTAGATCATGCGAAGATATTAAGACCCCATTGAGAGACCTATTAGGGATATTTGGATTTCCGGAAAACATTGTGATAGATAACGAAAAATCCTTGAACGCAGCTTCCATAACCTTTATGCTGGAGAATCAACTCGGAATACGAATATTTAAAACACCACCATACAAAAGCTCAGTAAACGGTCAAGTTGAGCGATTCCACTCCACCCTATCCGAAGTGTTGCGATGTACCAAAGCTGAAGGTACTCACACGGACTTTCATGACCTTCTCCACAGATCCTTACAAAAATATAATCACTCCATCCATTCCACTACTAAACGCAAACCAATAGAACTATTCTTCGGACGGACAATCGGACAGAACCCAGAAGAACTGGACAGGGACGAGAACATTAGGAACCTAAAGAACAAGCAAGAAAAGGATTTAGAGTACCATAACAAAAATAGGACAGACTTCAGGACCTACAGTAGTAATGACGTAATTTACGTCAAAATTAATAAAAGGCTAGGAAATAAATTGTCACCTCGATACAAAAAGGAAATTGTGCTGGAAGACAAGGGAAACACGGTCAAAACTAGATCAGGAAGGTCGGTGCATAAAAGCCATATCAGGGCCCAATACAAAAAAAAAAAAAAATTTAATAAATAAATAAATAAAATTATTGAAAAAATTATCGTAACAATAACAATCTACATAGGAAACTTTAAAGTAAGTAATAGGATATTTAGATTATAGGCAAATCGAGCAATATGCCATAGGCGTACGATTTTAGATTATAGGCAAATCGAGCAATACGCCACGACTTTTGATATTAAAAAAATAAAAATTCTAAATGGTTGAGCGTTATGGTCATTAAATAATAACCAATCCTTTTCAGTTTCATCATCTGCTCTGTTTACGCAGAGGTTCAAATCCTTGATTACTCATCGTCACACTTGTTAACCATAGATAACGGCTCCTCCAAAATTAAGGATGGCAACCTAAATTTCATCCATATTATTAACACACACACGTACAGAACCCTCCTGGAAAACATTATAAAAACAATAGATACGAATTTAGAACCATCAAATCCTTTTTATCCCACCTTACGGCACGAAGCCCAACAAGCTAGCGAAATGTTAGAAATTGTCGAGCCCATCCGCAACCCTAAGAACCGAAGGTCCCTGGACTTCCTTGGCACCGCTTGGAAATACCTAGCAGGAAGCCCCGACCATAACGATCTCAACATAATAAATTATAATATGGAAATGCTAATTGCAAACAATAATAAACAAATAATTATAAATAACGCCCTTAACCAACAAATCAATAAAATAACTGAGATAACCAATAGCTTGATACATGCAATAAAGGAAGACGAGGTAACAGCAAACGAAGTGGCGATAAGCCTTCAAAATAAGTCGAGGTTGATTAAAGAGGAAATAGTGAATATCAAATACGCCACACAATGGGCAAGGATAGGAGTTGTGAGCTCAATAGTACTAAATAAAATGGAAATTGATTTAGCCATTAAGGAGATGAACAAGGAAAATCTGCCATTCGATACTGTCGAAGAGGCATTAGAATTAGCGGAAGTAAGTGTATTAAGAAACACTTCATCAATTTTATATATCGTTAAAATACCATTAACTACAAAAGACATTTACGATAATCTGACATTAAAAGCATCTATAAAAAATAACGTCATGATAGATCTAAAATACAATAATATTTTAAAAAATAAAGATCGAATGTTCGGAATGGCAAACAAATGCAAAAAATATAACAAAATTAGTATTTGTAAGCAAATTTGTTCGATTTAAGTAATGATTTTTGTATACCTAAGTTAATTAAGAGCCTCAATTCCTCATGTCACTTCATCAACGGCCACCACATTCCAAGAGATGAGCTTATTGCGCCTGGAATACTTTTCCTTAACAGCTACCAGGGCAACATTACAATAAGCGACGACGTGCGAGTCATGAATGGCACCTATGTTGTAAATTTCAAGAACGAAACAGTGGTGGTCAACG